>NC_060186.1:17060061-17097561 GCF_021184085.1 Oncorhynchus gorbuscha | reverse complement strand
CCCGATATTCATACCTGACTTTGAAAAGGCTTTTAACAAAGTACGACTGGAATGTATATATAAATGCCTGGAATATTTCCATTTTCAACGCTAGGTGTAAAATAGTAAATCATGTCTAATTCTCAGAAAGTTTTAAACTGTCAAGAGGAGCAAAACAATGGCCATCGAAATGTTAGATATTAAAATCAGATCCAATAATAATATCAAGGGCCTAGAAATCCAGGGCTTAAAAACAAAGGTGTCATTGTACACTGATGATTCATGTTCTCTTTTAAATCCACAGTTTGGATCCCTCCACAGCCACAAAGATGATCTGGATACTTTTTTTTAACCTCTCTGGATTACAACCAAATGATTATGTGTACCATATTATGCATTGGATCACACAAAATACAACTTTTACATTAGCGTGTAATTTACCAATAAAATTGTCTGTTGGTGAAGTGGACATACTTGGTATTCATATCCCGAAAAAAAAGCAATGATCTCGTTACAATGCATTTTAATAGAAAGTTAGCAAAATAGATAAGATCTTGATACTGTGGAACCTGTCTATTGTCTATTGTGGAAAAATCACCCTCATTAACTCTAGTCATATCCCAGTTTACCTATTTGCTTATGGCCTTGACTACTGTTTACATAGCAACTTGTTTTTAAAGTTATATGGACAAAGAATATTCCATTTTACTTGGAACGGCAAGCCAGACCAAATTAAAATGGGCCTATTTATATAAATAATATGAATTTGGAGGACAATAATGATTAAATATTAGATTTCTCAATAAATGCTTCAGTCATTCAAAAGTTATACTTAAATCCAAACTGGTTCTCTATCAGATTAGTAAGTATGTCTTACCTCATGTTCAAGAATGGCCTTTTTCCCTTTACTCAGATTACAACCTCTCACTTTCAGTCATTTGGAAATGAAATAATCTCCAAAATATCGCTATTTTTAAAACAAGCAATAGAAAGTTGGTTGCAATTTCAGAAAAAGACAGAACAAATATTACAACAAATATTATGGTTAAATTCAAATATACTAATTGATAAAACATGTTTTTTTGGAAAGAATGTTTAAAAAAAGTATAATCTTTGTAAATGATATCCTAAATAGGACTGGTGGAGTTATGTCACACATGCAGCTAACACAAATATATGGAAACGTCTGCTGTGCAAAATTACAACCAAATAATTGCAGCATTACCAGACAAATGGTAGAGGCTAGTGGCAGGGGGAGGAAATAAGGATCTTGTCTGTTGGCCCTGCATTAAAGACCAAAATTGTCTAAAGAAAAGTGTGATAAATAAAAAAGTCTACCAGTTTCATTTAAGGACCTAAAAACTGACAGCGGTGCCATATAGATTTGCAAAATAGTTGGGAAGAGATTTTCGATGTATTGATTCCATGGCACATGGTTTATGAAAATAGTTGGGAAGAGATTTACGATGTATTGATTCCATGGCACATGGTTTATGAAAATAGTTGGGAAGAGATTTACGATGTATTGATTCCATGGCACATGGTTTATGAAAATAGTTGGGAAGAGATTTACGATGTATTGATTCCATGGCACATGGTTTATGAAAATAGTTGGGAAGAGATTTTCGATGTATTGATTCCATGGCACATGGTTTATGAACTGGTACAGAAAACAACGCTGGATTCAAAACTTTGAGTTTTTCAACTTAAATAGAATGTTATACATATGGGGGATACAACTATCCCAGTAGTGCAGCTTTTGCTGCAACGAGACAGAATCATTAGATATTTTATTTTGGTACTGTCCATATGTAACTATTTTTGTTTCTTTTTGACCATTTTAATTGAAAACAATCACAGTAAGTTACTTAATTGTTCACAGAAATAATTTCAAATTGAGATAAAAACAGCTGCATTGGGACATCAATATCGCCTACCTCCCTACCTGGCAATTTTGCAGTGGGTAATACTCTCATGTCCATTGTGTCACCATAGTAACGGTTGTCTGTCTGTGTTTTTTCTGTGTGACAGTGGAGAACGACCCTCACTTCATCGTCCACCTGCCTAAAAACAACATGGACGTCTGCTTCAACATCGACTCAGAGCCTGGACACATCCTCAATCTGGTGTCAGACCCCGGTGCAGGTATGTGTGTGTGTGGTTGCAAAAATGTGTGTGTCTGTGCTTGTGTCCTCTTAACCCTATCATCCACCCTCGTTGTCCTCTAGGTGTGGTGGTGAATGGCCAGCTGGTTGGCTCTAAGAGGGTGGAGGAGAAGGAGAAGGTGAACACGTACTTTGGCACCATATCAGTGTTCTACCAGCCTGACGGCATCAGAGTGTCAGTCACCACCGACCGTATCGACCTGACTGACGGCAGGAACAACCACTCCTTCACCTGGGGAGCCACGGCCGACATCACCCAGGACAGGTAGGAACATGCACGCCCGCACACACAGACACACACAAACCTCTGGTCAGGCACCATCAGCCTGTTTTACTATGGTAAGGTAAAAAACTACATTTCAAAAGTACACGGTTTCCTGTTTGAACCACATGCTATGATCCCTGTGTGTTTCAGGGTGAAGGTTTCCATAGTGAAGGACTCCAAGGTGATGGTGACAGTGGATGACAAGATCACTGTGATGGTGCTGCTACATCGTGTGTGGAAGAAACACCCAACCCACGTGGACTTCCTGGGCCTCTATATCCCCAACAACAACCAGTACTCCTCTCAGGCCCACGGGCTTATAGGTAGGTCACCAAGAATACAATAATGCTATAAGCTAATTACATGAGTTGACATATAGTGACAGGATACCCTACATCACCCTTATGGTGAATCCTGCAACAGTATCCCTATATTCAATTACAGCCTACTTCACTAGGTTCCACTGACCTGTGTATGTGTGTGTGTGTTTGTAGGTCAGTTTGGCCAGGAGCCAGAGGTGAGGGTGTTTAACCTGCACCAGGGAGCTGACCCTCTGAAGAAGGAGGCCACCATGGAGGTGAAGGGCAACAAGCTGGTCGTCACCAGGTAAGAACACTCTCTCTTATGCACATCCCTGCTGCCAGGTAAACCACACACACACACCACTATAGGAATAACATCAGCATGTCACACATACTCAAGTCAGTAAACTTCATCTCTGTTGAGGCAATCCTTCCACCATATCACAGTGGGACATAATGCATGTGAGTGTTAACACGGTGAGGCTTGTAGACGAGGTTGTAACTATTCCACGTGTGTGACAGGGGCTGGCAGAAGGACTACAGGCGGGATAAGAAACGTGGATCTGACGTCTTCTGCTGGTTCATCCACAACAGTGGCAAAGGCTTCATCGACGGCCATTACACCAACTACATCGTCCCGCGACTCGACAGCTTCCTGCCGCTCCCGCTCTGAGCGACCAATCGCAAGGCACACGGGGGTACCATGTAACCCAGGCCGCAAGAGACAGGGCAGAGTTATAATGGATATCCTAGTCCACAGGTACAGGAGACACACACATATGCAGCCAATCTGACTAGACCCACATCTGTTATGACCTGTTTTCATATCACAGCTCTGTCCGACAACTCTCTCTCTTTACAACAGGTTATAAAAAAGCAGTATCAGTATGTATAGCTGTGTGAATGTTTCTTTATTTTCATGAAGACTACACTGCCGGATTTGAACTTTATGTACACACACACACACAGACTTCTTAACCAGAACATTCCAATGACTGTTGTATTTCTCAGACCTCATCTTACATGGCAAAATAAAAATGTTTTTCAATCAATACAAAAGGTCAATTGTGTTGTACTCCATTCAATAAGTAATATTACAACATTAAAATGTATTTGTAGAGAACCATTTAATAACAATACAAAATAAAAATACAACCCACCCCCCCCACCCCCTAATCATTACTCGGCTAACTCAGGAAGTGATACCTCCATAGAAAATGCATTCTGGGATATTTACAGAGCGTAACTCTGACACAGTAGAGTCTCTCATCTGATGGGCCTCTCAGTGGAAAGGTAGGGGCTCTTGGGTTACGCTGTCATGTAACAGAAGTCATGATAGATCAGGCCATTTTGGAGAAATCCTCGTAGGCAATCCCGTCCACCCTCCTCCCTTTCATCCGACCCTGAGGAAGAAAACACACCCTTGTATGAGAAAATAAGAACCATTCATATCATCCCAAAGCAGTTGCCACACCAAATGTCTATTCCACCACCAAACGGTAGAAACTGATGCACGACGAGAGCCATTTTGTGCCTGGTCCTTACCGAGTCAAGTGTGAGGGTGGCACTGAACTTTCTCTCGTCTATGGAGTCCAGTAGGGCCTCTGTGTCTCTGTACACACCATTCAGAACCAGGACCCGTTTACCTGTGGGACAGATGAGTTAGACTTGATTATTCGATTTGGTAAAATAACAGGCCAGATTACAGATATCAAGTCAAATGTACAGTTTGAAAATGAGCAATTTCCTGTGGACATGTGTGTGTAACCATGGCGAGAACTAGGTTACCTGGTGCAGGGATGACCGTCTCCAGGTGACTCTGGTCTAGTTTCAGTTTGTCCCCTGAGTCAATCATCTTCACTACGGCCGTGTATTTATCCTGCACCTCCTACAACACACAACAACTGTTAGCCTAAATACATACAGTTGAAGTCAGAAGATTACATACACTTAGGTTGGAGTCATTAAAATTTGTTTTTCAACCAGTTTTGGCAAGTCGGTTAAAACATCTACTTTGTGCATGACAAGTAATTTTCCCAACAATTGTTTACAGACATGTTATTTCACTGTATCACAATTCCAGCGGGTCAGAAGTTTACATACACTAAGTTGACTGTGCCTTTAAAAAGCTTGGAAAATTCCAGAAAATGGTGGCATGGCTTTAGAAGCTTCTTTTAGGCTAATTGCCATAATTTCAGTCAATTTGAGGTTTATCTGTGAATGTATTTCAAGGCCTACCTTCAAACTCAGTGCCTCTTTGCTTGACATCATGGGAAAATCAAAAGAAATCAGCCAAGACCTCATTTTTTTTGTAGGCCTCCACAAGTCTGATTCATCCTTGGGAGGAATTTCCAAATGCCTGAAGGTACCACGTTCATCTGTACAAACAATAGTACGCAAGTATAAACACCATGGGACCACGCAGCCGTCATACCGCTCAAGAAGGAGACGCATTCTGTCTCCTAGACATGAACGTACTTTGGTGCGAAAAGTGCAAATCAATCCCAGGACAACAGCAAAGGACCTTGTGAAGATGCTGGAGGAAACCGGTACAAATGTATCTATATCCACAGTAAAACGAGTCCTGTATCAACATAACCTGAAAGGCCGCTCAGCAAGGAAGAAGCCACTACTTTAAAACCGCCATAGAAAAGCCAGACTACGGTTTGCAACTGCACATGGGGACAAAGATTGTACTTCTTGGAGAAATGTCCTCTGGTCTGATGAAACAAAAATAGAACTGTTTGGCCATAATGACCATTTACATTTACATTTAAGTCATTTAGCAGACGCTCTTATCCAGAGCGACTTACAAATTGGTGCATTCACCTTATGACATCCAGTGGAACAGTCACTTTACAATAGTGCATCTAAATCTTAAAGGGGGGGGGGGGTGAGAGGGATTACTTATCCTATCCTATCAAACATCATTATGTTTGGAGGAAAAAGGGGGATACTTGCAAGCCGTAAAACACCATCCCAACCATGAAACACGGTGGTGGCAGCATCATGTTGTGGGGGTGCTTTGCTGCAGGAGGAACTGGTGCACTTCACAAAATAGATGGCATCATGAGGAAAGAAAATTATGTGGATATATTTAAGCAGCATCTCAAGACATCAGTCAGGAAGTTAAAGCTTGGACGCAAAAGGGTCTTCCAAATGGACTATGACCCCAAGCGTACTTCCGAAGTTGTGGCAAAATGGCTTAAGGACAACAAAGTCAAGGTATTGGAGTGGCCATTACAAAGCCCTGACCTCAATCCCATAGAGAATTTGTGGGCAGAACTGAAAAAGCATGTGCGAGCAAGGAGGTCTACAATCCCGACTCAGTTACACCAGGTCTTTCAGGAGGAATGGGTCATAATTCACCCAACTTATTGTGGGAAGCTTGAGGAAGGCTACGCGAAACGTTTGACCCAAGTTAAACAATTTAAAGGCAATGCTACCAAAACGAATTGAGTGTATGTAAACTTCTGACCCACTGGGAATGTGATGAAAGAAATAAAAGCTGAAATAAATCATTCTCTCTACTATTATTCTGACATCTCACATTCTTAACTGACATTCTTAACTGATCCTAACTGACCATAGACAGAGATTTTTTACTAGGATTAAATGTCAGGAATTGTGAAAAACTGAGTTTAAATGTATTTGGCTAAGGTGTATGTAAACCTCCGACTTCAAATGTATGATATTATTCTATTGACTATAAACCTCTTATAAGATACTTAGAACACAAAACTGGCCCAATCACCAACCACTATGTGAAACTAATGTGTTACCTTGACGACTCCTTTCTTCTTGTGATATTTCTCCCCCAGTCTCTTGGTAACAACTTTGATTACGATGCCGGGGTGCAGCCAGTGGTCCGCTCTCACAGACCTCTTCTTCTGCTCCTCCATCTGAACACAACACAGCTCACAAAGGGTTACATGCGCACGTGTTTAACACAGAGTTAACTTGACACTGCATCAAGTCAGAGCTGAGAGGGAGAACTGGAAACACTACCGTACCTCCATGATCTCATCCAGGGCCGACTTCTTCTTCTTCTCTTTGGCTTCTGAGGTGGAGGGCGCATCTTTCCTTTTCCCTGATCCTGCTGCCTTAAGGGCACTGGGACCCAGGGCCACACTAAGGGGAAGAGGTAGACACAGTGTTAATCAGAGTGAAATCACCACAGTCAATTACTTTTGCTGTTTTGCATATTGATGACGGTGAGTCATTCTTACTGAGATCCAGGTGACTGTACCTGGCTTTAGATGGGCCATCCGCAGAGGAACAGGAGCCCTTGGCCAGATTGAAGGTAACTGAAATATAATCAAAAATATAACCAGTGAGAGAAGAGCGGGCATAACGGTGTAAGCAGCATAATTCCTGACCAAATGCATCATGAGCATCATCTATATAAACAATACTAATAAAATACTTTTCTCTTCTTCACTTTCTCGCTTCAATTCAGTGAAAACTGGTGCTTCCTGAAAAAAAAAGAGGGACAGATTGTTATGATTCCATGACATGTCATAGGTAAACAGTATCTTTGCTGAACAGTAGGGATGTGAATTCTGTCGGAGATTACATCTCTGAGCTGTGTGTGCGTGAGAATGATATGGTGTGTGTAGGCGCCTGAGCTGAGCCAGAGGGCAGACTGAGCATCTACCACTGATCTGATTAGGAGACACCTGAGTGTAATATGACCTCCTAGTCAGAGGAGGGCAGTAGTGGTACTCTCTCACCTCTGGCTCCCTGCCTCCTTGGCCTCGGCGGACCTGCTCCTCTATGAACTTGGCACTGCGCTCCTGGTCATCGAGGTCCTGCTTCTTCTTCTTCTCCAGCTCCTCCTGCCTCCGGATGGTCTCTGGGTCGCGGTCGATGTACTGGATGTACCAGCCTTTGGGCGTCTCGTCCACCTTACAGAAACCTGGGAGAAGTCATCAGACACAGCAATGTCAGGGATCAGACAGACACAGAAAACACACATAACCTCTGTTCTAAGGGGTATGAGCGTGACAGTACCCTCTTTCCCCAGCCACTTGGTGAATTCAGTGAGAGTCTCCCACTGGGTGGAGTTCATATGGACATGCTCTCGGTCATTGATGTACTCGTTATAGACAATATTGTTTTGCACTCGCTTGGTTCCTGGAGGGGGAGAGAGAGAGAGAGAGAGAGAGAGAGAGAGAGAGAGAGAGAGAGAGAGAGAGAGAGAGAGAGAGATTCAGTCAGGTTGAGGTTTGTCTTACAGTCTCTTCATAAGTAGCTAGTGTAATATTGCATGCACTTATAATATATAGTTTCAGAGGAAATCTAATATTACCAAAGCGTCTTCTGATCAGCTCAATAAAGTCATTCTTGAACTCCCTTGGCGAGAGGAAGAGTGGAGAGAGGAGAAAGCAAATAAGTCCACTGGTGGAACACCTCCCCTGACTCATCATCACACCATTATTGACATGTCATTTTAACATTTTTTTTTTTCTGGAGACAGTGTTATAGAACACGACATACCAACAGCCAGACCTAAGTAAATGCAGATGGACTCACTGTGAGAAGTTGTCCATGATCTTGTTGGGGTCCTCCGAGGCCAGCAGCAGCTGTCTCTGGTGGGACTCGGACATGCAGTGGCATTTGAAGCCATTCTATGGGCAGAAAGGGAAAGCTAGTTCAACCTAAACTGGCTCTTGTCCCGGGCGTTACCGTTAGTGTGTAGAACCTAACTTCTGACATCCCGGATCGAGATCTAACGTTACTTTCCTGAGGACAATATAGTCTATCTAGCTTGCTAACTTACATGGTTAATTTACATTCCGTCCCAACGAGTTGGTCGTTTAGGAACGCTTGCAACATTTGGCTTGCACCTACTAGCAAATATTCCAAACGTTACGCTACATGACGTTAGATAGCTAACTTAGATAGCCATCTTTCTTACCTCGTCTCGACATTGTTTCTGGCACATTTGACAATACCATCGCAATTTTTGAAGACCTTTTGCTTTGATCCTATTCCCGATCGCCTTTGGACTTAGAAAACCCTCTTTCCCCATGTCAAATAATAATCGTCTACATATAAATTATTTAAATTGAAAATAAGCCTCGAACACGTTCAAACGTTGTTATGCACTTCTCCTTCCTCCTAAAAATCTGCCGCTTCCGTGGGTATTTCGTCATCATTTTACGTGTACTTTGAAGTAACGCGAGGTTTGTTTTTCCGTCCACATCCTGCCATTTACTTGCGCGTGCGCAGTCCTGCGAGTCTGACCTTCATCGAAGTAACTATGTTCGCCAGGACCAGCGCGTTGGTGTTCCTCCCACAATGGTAACGTTTTATTAGCAAAATTACGTATATTTCAAAACATGATTTTGAGCATTGTGCTGTCGTACACATATATGACAAATATGTACGCCGTATGCGTTGACGAGCCATGTGAAACATTGCAAGGGCGCGCTAACCCGCAGGCCGCAGATGGTGTGTGGTGCAGAGTGAATGGTCAGGTTCAGCCGGTGGCTAAACTGACATTAGCTTGCTAACCATGTCATTGAAGTGTGTGACAACGAACTAACGTTGATTAAATGGTCCTTTTAGTAATTCGTACGATGCCAGATGTTTTCAGAACAGCGTTCAGTTCTTGTCAAATTCACTGTCCCTCCCACTAACTAAGTTAGCATGCATTCTCTGGATAAACCTAACATGCTAACTATTATCTGGTGACATGGACTCTAGTTTAACGTTAACTGATTGCTAGTATATTTGTACAAACAACATTCATTCGCTTATAGGTAGCTAACTATTTGTATTGGTTTTATAAACCCTGAATTGAGGATGTCCAATGTTCTAACTTACCTAGCTAATTCTGTTTGTTTTATAGTGGGCAGGTCAGGAACATGGCTACCTTGAAAGACAGTAAGTGTTTACCTTGCCATGTCTTTAACTACTCTGTGTTACATAACATTCACCCTTGAGCTTCCTCTTTTTAAGTCTTATGCACAAGTGAAACTTTTGATTCATGATGATATTGTAGTTGTACGTCTCAAAGTTATTGAACCTCAAATGTTTAGTCAGTCAGTGGCATCCATCTTTCCCACTCCCATTCTAGTCACCATCCGTTTGAAGTCCATCAAGAACATCCAAAAGATCACCAAGTCCATGAAGATGGTGGCCGCTGCTAAGTATGCCCGCGCTGAGAGGCAGCTGAAGCCCGCCCGCGTCTATGGAAATGGTGCTGTGGGTATGTCATTGCTAACTCTGCATGTTCTCTCTTTCAGATATATATATATATATATATATCTCACACACTAAAGTCTAAGGGAATGGATGGTTTCTATGTGAAGTTCATCACTGTCTGTTATTATGGTCCTCTATTAGGACCATAGTGAGAAGGCCAGGGCCTGTATTCATAGTCTGAGTAGGAGTGCTGATCTAGGATCAGTTTAACATTTTCTATCATAATGAATAAGATTACATGGACAGAGGGGACCTGATCCTAAATTAGCCCTGGTACTGAGGCGCTTCTTGAATACCATCCCTGTACTCTCACGGTCGTTTCACACACATTTATTGGAAATGTTTTTCTGGTGTTTGCCAATGGCATTCAACAAACCTGCTGACTGTCCCTCTTCTCTTGCCTGTATGTCCTCCAGCCCTGTATGAGAAGGCTGAGATCAAGGCCCCGGAGGGAGTGGCCAACAAGCACCTCCTGATCGGTGTGTCGTCTGACCGTGGTCTCTGTGGCGCCGTCCATTCCAATGTGGCCAAGGCCATCAAGGCCAAGATTGCTACCCTCACCGGCGAGGGAAAGGAGGTGATGGTAGTCAATGTGGGGGACAAGCTGAGGAACATCCTGCAGAGGTACAGAATGATAATCAAGAAATACAGCCACTTTACTGTATGATGCCCACAGTAACAGGTCCAGTCTAGTGGTTTCCTTTGGAATTTAGTTTATTACCATGACAAGTGTTTCCTCCCTCCCTCCTCGCAACCCAGGACACATAGCAATTACCTGCTTCTCAGCTGCAAAGAGGTGGGCCGCAAGCCCCCCACCTTTACCGACGCTTCCATCGTCGCCACAGAGCTGCTCAACATGGGCTACGAGTTTGACCAGGGTGCTGTCATCTACAACAGATTCAGGTATGGATGGACTCCTTTCACAGCCACATCAGTGTCTTGTCTCCTCCAAATGGTTTCTTAATTGAGCCACTATAAGGAGATAACTGTTTGAATGGGAAGATTCACGTCAAGTCTCATCCTCGTCCTTCAAACTACATAGCCAATTATCAGAACAAGTCTTGAATGGATGTTATTTCCCCCCCCCCCCCCATTCAGGTCTGTGATCTCCTACAAGACTGACGAGAAGCCCATCTTCTCCATTGATACTGTTGCTAATTCAGGTACAACACCATTGGTTTGAAGGTCGCTTTAATTCTTTAATCTAAGTTGGGGGGGGGTGTTGCTAAGCTGACAAATGGAATTGTTTTAAGGTGGTCATACTATGGATCATTTAGCTATTTGATTTACAATTTTAAGACCCCTTTGTTTCAAAATAATATATACAAATAATATAGATTTTGGCCTTGACTATTAAAGCCCATAGAAATGCATTGAATAACACATTCATACATGGCAAAAAGGACAGTCCAAAAATAAATCATAGGCGACAAGGTTTTGAAGTATCTGTCCTAAATATAGGAGATATAAACATGAAAAACTTGTAGGTTTTTTGTGTGGGGGAAGGGGGGTTAGGCACAACTACCTCTTATACTTCCATTTGTCTTTTAAAACTAGTACCGGTTACCTTCAGATGAATCCCATGACACTTGTGGGGGTCATAGAGCAAAACAGAGAACACCATCGGGTTCGTGAGAATCTCCTTTCAGCAGTGGGGGTCCTATTAGTTTGTTGCCCAATCGATTCAGACGCTACCAAACAGAAGTTGGCACATCGACAGTACTGACTCCATGTGAGTCTCCTGACATTTGTTGGGGGGGTTTGAGGAAAAGGAAGACACTATTGTGTTTGTGAGAGTCCTCTTTCCAGAGTGCTCATAATCGTTTTGTAGGCCAAACCGTTTGGAAGCTACAGACGTTTTCGCAAGAATAACAATTTTCTGGATGTCTCATGTTCTGCCACCTTTCACTGCAAATGTGGAAGTGCTACATCGGTGGATTGAGATGCATCCAATGCAACAAAAAAAAACATATCTCCAACTTAAACTGACAGATTTTGATGGGGATGTTTTTGGTAAATTAGGTTGACGCACCGGTGCATCAATCGATTAGGGGGATAAAAATCGACCGACTGCTTTAACATGTATGCCCCACAAAATGGCCGACTGATATCATACGTCTTCTTTTTCCACTTCTGTAACAGAGAACATGGGCATCTATGATGACATTGATGCTGACGTGCTGAGGAACTACCAGGAGTTTGCCCTGGTCAACATCCTCTACTTTGGTCTGAAGGAGTCCACAACCAGCGAGCAGAGTGCCAGGATGACCGCTATGGACAGTGCCAGCAAGAATGCCTGTGAGCATCTTCTTCCTCCCCAGCCTCTATAACAACTGGCTTATTGCTCATCTTCCTCACTTGTCTTTTAAATCAAATCAAATGTATTTATATAGCCCTTCTTACATCAGCTGATATTTACATTTAAGTCATTTAGCAGACGCTCTTATCCAGAGCGACTTACAAATTGGTGCATTCACCTTATGACATCCAGTGGAACAGTCACTTTACAATAGTGCATCGAAATCTTAAAGGGGGGGGGGGGGGGGGTGAGAAGGATTACTTATCCTATCCTAGGTATTCCTTAAAGAGGTGGGGTCTCAGGTGTCTCCGGAAGGTGGTGATTGACTCCGCTGTCCTGGCGTCGTGAGGGAGTTTGTTCCACCATTGGGGGGGCCAGAGCAGCGAACAGTTTATCTCAAAGTGCTGTACAGAAACCCAGCCTAAAACCCCAAACAGCAAGCAATGCAGGTGTAGAAGCACGGTGGCTAGGAAAAACTCCCTAGAAAGGCCTAGAGAGGAACCAGGGTATGTGGGGTGGCCAGTCCTCTTCTGGCTGTGCCGGGTGGAGATTATAACAGAACATGGCCAAGATGTTCAAATGTTCATAAATGACCAGCATGGTCAAATAATAATAATTACAGTAGTTGTCGGGGGTGCAACAAGTCAGCACCTCAGGAGTAAATGTCAGTTGGCTTTTCATAGCCGATCATTGGCTTTTCATAGCCGATCATTAAGAGTATCTCTTCCGCTCCTGCTGTCTCTAGAGTGTTGAAAACAGCAGGTCTGGGACAGGTAGCACGCCCGGTGAACAGGTCAGGGTTCCATAGCCGCAGGCAGAACAGTTGAAACTGGAGCAGCAGTACGGCCAGGTGGACTGTGGACAGCAAGGAGTCATCATGCCAGGTAGTCCTGAGGCATGGGCCTAGGGCTCAGGTCCTCTGAGAGAGAGAATTAGAGAGAGCATACTTAAATTCACACAGGACACCGGATAAGACAGGAGAAGTACTCCAGATATAACAAACTGACCTTAGTCCCCTGACACAAACTACTGCAGCATAAATACTGGAGGCTGAGACAGGAGGGGTCAGGAGACACTGTGGCCCCACCCGATGATACCCCCGGACAGGGCCAAACAGGAAGGATATAACCCCACCCAATTTGCCAAAGCACAGCCCCCACCACTAGAGGGATATCTTCAACCACCAACTTACCATCCTGAGACAAGGCCGAGTATAGCCCACAAAGATCTCCGCCACGGCACAACCCAAGGGGTACAGATCAAGTCGTAGTCTTACTGTCTGCCTCCTAGCACACAAAGTAGCTGTAGTCCTTTGTGATTATCTTCCTCAGTCTCCCTCTACTACTTGATTGACCTAGTGTAATGCTTCTAGGGTTGCCATTGATATTACAATATCAGCTAATCTGGTTGCCAGGTCTGTGTGCCTGCACTTTGATGGCTTTGTTCTCTGATACATATCAACCCTGGCTCTGTTCTCTCCCCTTCAGCTGAAATGATTGATAAGCTGACCCTCACCTTCAACCGTACTAGGCAGGCTGTCATCACCAAGGAGCTCATTGAGATCATCTCTGGAGCTGCTGCCCTGTGAGTACTGTTCACGATGTCAGCTTCTTTCTGCCCATCTCGCTCTCTCTCTGTTTCACTCTCTCCCTTGGTGTTTGATCTGTCTCTCAGTAATGGTTTTTTCCCTCACTCATTCTTAACCTTGATTAGCTACCTACGTCTGAAAATATCCCCAATTTGACTCCTTGCATGAGCCCACCCATTCTTTGTCATTAAACAGAGTTATTTTTAAGTTTGTTCACTAACCATTATTTTGTCACCCTTATTACTCCACTCCAATCCCTCATGTTGGTATCAGGACCTAAATCATGTGATCGTAGGTAAAGGTTTCTAGGATACACTCACTGGACACAGAAAGGAAGAAAAACGTGCTTTTCGGAAAACCATCCCACTGTAGTCTAAGATAGAATAGCTCCCTCTAGGGCCTAGTGTGTTCGATCATGTATCCTGTGTTTTGTTAAAAGCCGATTAGAAAGCCTGTTATTCCCTCACATTTCCTGTGATATTTTGGTTGGGTATTTTGATTTCATCCCGTCTATCTGAATGCGTGTTCTCTGTGGTTTCAGATAAATGGACGAGGTCCTCCTGCCATCCATCGCCAGGGGTTCTGGAATACATGCTTCTACATACGGCAAACGGCTGTCGTCCAGTTTATGAACATTTGTGCTTCTATTTGTAAAATATATGGTGGAAAAAATTAACCTCTTACAGAGAAACATGTTCCCTTCAGATGTCCTCCAAGTTCCACTCACAATAAATCCTACTTGTGACCATGAAAAAGATGAGTGTTGAGATGTTTGAACATAAACCTAGGCTACAATTTTACATTGCTGTTTTGTTTTCCTTCTGCCTGAACAATGGAAATGCACTTCCAAATATAGGCCATAGTCTATGGCAGGTATTCCCCAACTGGGGTATGCCAAATAAAAATACATTTCAAGTAACTTTTATTTTTAAAATTCCCCCTAATTTCAAACAGTCCATTTATACATACATTTGGGAGATTTTTTTTCTTCTCTCGCCTGAGAAGCCTCGTTTCACTGCCAAAAATAAAATGAAACCATCTAGTCTTCAGTGAAATAACACAATGTCAAACAATTAACATCCAATTACATTAACCGTTACTCTCGCAGGAATTTCACTAACGGTCCGTATGTTGCCAAACGTAGCTGCTGCTACAAAAATGGATAAATAAAGTAAGGTCCGCGTCTATAAGAGACACATATCAGCTCTATTGGTTGTACTGCCACTACTAGCAGTACTACACCTGTCGACGCAAGTTGTTCTGCTTCCACGAGCACATCCAATGCTAGCATCAGTAATTCTACATTTGTTGTTAGCCCAGATAGCATGAACACTGACAGTTGTGAATCTGATGCAGCTGAAGAGCTACTGCCCCCTTACCCGGAAAAGCACCGAACAACAGACTGATGTGGGAACATCGAAGAGGCGCAAATATAACTACATTGATTTGTCGGTTCACTTATATTGGGAGTAGTGCCTTTCCTCAACCACAGTGTTATATGTGTAAAAGTACTATCTCACAACTCGATGAAACCTTCACCCTTGCGCAGACATTTAGAAACAAAACATGCCAATTTGAAAAATAAACCATGGGATTTTTTCGAGTGAGATTTTAGACGCGTATAAAAGCAACATATACCATTAATAAGAAGGGGCTAGAAGCGTCTATGGTGAGCTACCCGGTGGCTGGGACAGGTAAACCCCATACTATTCTGCTGCTGCGGATATAGCTGGGGGGAAAGGCCCAAAACACTATACAGACAATACCGTCAGCAAACGACACTGTTTCACGATGCATCAGCGACATGGCAGGGGATGTTTTGAAACGATGAATGCTTTGCATACAAGCCAGTGAATTATATGCATTACAGCTGGATGAGTCAACAGCCATGGCGGCCCTGGCACATCTCCTAGTATGTCTGTTACGTTTATGGGGGGGGGTCAATTAAGGAATACATACTATTCTGCAAACCACTGGAAATCAGGACAACATGAGAGGATATTTTTAAAGTACTGGACAGCTTTGTGACATCAAATGGAATTTGGCGGTCAAGATATGTTGGTATCTGTACAAATGGCACAAAAGTCATGACAGGAAGACATAGTGGAGTGGTAACGCGCGTGCAAGCAGTTGCTCCCGACGTCACTTCGGTACACTGCAGCATCCACTGAGAGGCTCTTGCTGCCAATTGGGTGCGCAATTACGCAGGTACTTTCCCGAAACGGATGACACAAACAACTGGATTCGTTTATCCCTTTCATGCCCTGCCTCCAGTCCACTTACCGATATCTGAACAAGAGTGCCTCATTAAAATTGCAACAAGCGGTTCTGTGACAATATAATTTAATCGGAAGCCACTGCCAAATTTCTGGATTGGGTTGCGCTCAGAGTATCCTGCCTGGCAAATCTCGCTGTCAAGACACTGATGCCCTTTGCAACCACATACCTATATGAGAGTGTATTCTCAGCCCTCATTAGCATGAAAACTAAATACAGGCACAGACTGCGTGTGGAAAAAGACTGGGACTCTCCAATACAACCCAACTTTGCAGAGTTATGTGCATCGTTTCAAGCACACCCTTCTCATTAACCCGTGGTGAGTTATTCACAATTTTTGTCGAATAAAGAGCCAAATTATTGATTATGAATATATTATTATTTGTGCGCTGGTCCTATAAGAGGTCTTTGTCACTTCCCACGAGCCTGGTTGTGACAAAAACTCACCCTCTTGCTTATGATTAATAAATGTATCGTATAGCGTGTGTCTGGCAGGCTTACAATGATGGCAAAAAACAACATTTGAGAGTGCGCTGATCCTGGTGCTAGAGGGGGTACGGCAGCTGGAGGTTGAATGTTTGAAGGGGTACGGGGACTATAAAAAGTTCAATGTAGATCAATGTATCACTCAAAAGGTTATCATTGCACTCAATTCCTTTGAAAAAAAAGTTATGGTATGTGTCTACACTGAAAAAAAATATATAAACGCAATAATTTCAAAGATTTTACTGAGTTACAATTAATATGTGGAAATCGGTCGATTGAAATAAATAAATTAGGCCCTAATCTATGGATTTAACATAACTGGGAATACAGATATGCATCTGTTGATCACAGACCCTTAAAACACAGAAGCTATCAGTAAACCAGTCAGTATCTGGTGACCCCACCATTTGCCTCATGCGGCTAGACATCTCCTTCACATGGAGTTGCTCAGGTTTTTGATTGTCATCTGTGGAATTTTGTCCCACTCTTCAATGGCTGTGCGAAGTTGCTGGATATTGGCGGGAACTGGAACACGCTGTTGATCTCGAACATGCTCAATGGGTGACATGTCTTAAGTATGCAGTCCATGGAAGAATTGGAAAATGTTCAGCTTCCTGGAATTGTGTACAGGTCCTTGTGAAATGGTGCCATGCATTATCATGCTGAAACATGAGGTGATGGCAGAGGATGAATGGCATGACAATGGGTCTCATCACGTATCGATGCATTCAAATTACCATCAATAAAATGCAATTGTATTTGTTGCCTGTAGCTTAAGCCTGCCCATACCATAACCCCACCGCCATCATGGGGCACCCTGTTCACAACGTTGACATCAGCAAACTGCTCACCAACAAGACACCATACACGCTATCTCCCTTGTACAGTTGAAACCGGGATTAATCCGTGAAGAGCAATTTGGTCACCGACAAACAAGCAAGATTTCTGGCTCTCACAGATCTGTAACTTATTCTTTAAGAGGCTCCTCTGTCCTCCACTCGTTACCTGTATTAATGACACCTGTTTGAACGTGTTATCAGTATAAAAGACACCTGTCCACAACCTCAAACAGTCACACTCCAAACTCCACTATGGCCAAGACCAAATAGCTGTCAAAGGACACCAGAAACGAAATTGTAGACCTGCACCATGCTGGGAAGACTGAATCTGCAATAGGTAAGCAGCTTGGTTTGAAGAAATCAACTGTGGGAGCAATTAATAGGAAATGGAAGACATAGAAGATCACTGATAATCTCTCTCGATCTGGGGCTCCACGCAAGATCTCACCCCGTGGGGTCAAAATGATCACAAGAGCGATGAGAAAAAAAATCCCAGAACCACACGGGGGGACCTAGTGAATGACCTGCAGAGAGCTGGGACCAAAGTAACAAAGTCTACCATCAGTAACACACTACGCCGCCAGGGACTCAAATCCTGCAGTGCCAGACGTGTCCCCCTGCTTAAGCCAGTACATGTCCAGGCCCGTCTGAAGTTTGCTAGCGAGCATTTGGATGATCCAGAAGAAGATTGGGAGAATGTCATATGGTCAGATGAAACCAAAATATAACTTTTTGGTAAAAACTCAACTCGTCGTGTTTGGAGGACATAGAATGCTGAGTTGCATCCAAAGAACACTATACCTACTGTGAAGCATGGGGGTGGAAACATCATGCTTTGGGGCTGTTTTTCTGCAAAGGGACCAGGACTACTGATCCGTGTAAAGGAAAGAATGAATGGGGCCATGTATCGTGAGATTTTGAGTGAAAACCTTCCATCAGCAAGGGCATTGACGATGAAACGTGGCTGGGTTTTTCAGCATGACAATGATCCCAAACACACCGCCCGGGCAACGAAGGAGTGGCTTCGTAAGAAGCATTTCAAGGTCCTGGAGTGGCCTAGCCAGTCTCCAGATCTCAACCCCATAGAACATCTTTGGAGGGAGTTGAAAGTCCGTGTTGCCCAGCAACAGCCCCAAAACATCACTGCTCTAGAGGAGATCTGCATGGAGGAATGGGCCAAAATACCAGCAACAGTGTGTGAAAACTTTGTGAAGACTTCCAGAAAATGTTTGACCTCTGTTATTGCCAACAAAGGGTATATAACAAAGTATTGAGATAAACTTTTGTTATTGACCAAATACTTATTTTCCACCATAATTTGCAAATACATTTATGAAAAATCCTACAATGTGATTTTCTGGAGAAAAAAAATCTAATTTTGTCTGTCATAGTTGAAGTGCACCTATTATGAAATTTACAGGCCTCTCTCATCTTTTTAAGTGGGAGAACTTGCACAATTGGTGGCTGACTAAATACTTTTTTGCCCCACTGTACACACACACACACACACACACACACACACACACACACACACACACACACACACACACACACACACACACACACACACACACACACACACACACACACACACACACACACACGAACACACACACACACACACACACACACACACACACACACACACACACACACACACACACACACACACACACACACACACACACACACACACACACACACACACACACACACACACACACACACACACACACACACACACACACACACACACACACACACATACATACATACATACATACATACATACATACATACATACATACATACATACATACATACATACATACATACATACATACATACTGTACATACACACTGTACATACATACGCTACTATGGGTTTCTTCACGGTACCCAAACCAAAAACAGATTTCATGCGTCGTTCAGTTATCTATAGAGCCATGTCATCGTGGAATGCTCTGCCACCAGAAGTTATTCAGGCAAAAAGCAAGTTTAGCTTTAAAAGACAAATAAAGCAGCACTCCTCTTTCTAAAGTTCAAATCTAACTTCACTGCATATACGAATATGAATATGTATACAATGCCTTCACAAAGTATTCACACCACTTGACTTGTTCCACATTTTGTTGTGTTACAGCCTGAATTTAAAACGGATTAAAATGAGATTTGTTGGTCACTGAGCCACACACAATACCCCATAATGTGAAAGCGGAGTTTTTTTCCAAATTAATTAAAAATTAAAAGCTGAAATGTCTTGAGTCAGTAAGTATTCAACCCCTTTGTTATGGTACGGCTCAATAAGTGGAGTAAACATTTGCTTAACAAATCACATAATAAGTTGCATAGATCATAGTGTTTTAACATGATTTTGGAATGACTACCTCACCTCTGTACCCCACACATACAATTATCTGTAAGGTCCCTCAGTCCAGTTGTGAATTTCAAACCGTTTCAACCACAAAGACCAGGGAGGTTTTCCAACGCATTGCAAAGAAGGGCACCTTTTGTTAGATAGGTACAAATACAAAAAAGCAGACATTGAATATCCCCTTTGAGCATGGTGAAGTTATTCATTACACTTTGGACAGTGTATCAATACACCCAGTCACTACAAAGATACATGCATCCTTCCCAACTCAGTTCATGGAGAGTAACTGTTCAGGGTTTTCACCATGAGGCCAATGGTGACTTTAAAACAGTTACAGAGTTTAATGGCTGTGACAGGAGAAACTGAGGATGGATCAACAACATTGTAGTTACTCCACAATACTAGCCTAATTGACAGAGTGAAAAGAAGGAGGCGTGTACAGAATAAAAAAATATTCCAAAACATGCATCCTGTTTGCAACAAGGCACTAAAGTAATACTGCAAAAAAGTGGGCAAAGCAAATAACTTTTTGTCCTCAATACAAAATGTTATTTTTAGGGCAATACCAATACAACACATTACAGAGTACCACTCTCCATATTTGCAAGCATAGTGGTGACTGCATCATGTTATGGGTATGCTTGTAACTGTTAATGACTAGAGAGTTTTTCAGGATAAAAAAGAAATGGAATGGAGCTAAGCATAGGCTCATTCTTAGAGGAAAACCTGGTTCAGTCTGCTTTCCACCAGAAATTGAGAGAAAAATGAACCTTTCAACAGGACAATAACCTAAAACACAATGCCAAATCTACAGTACTTACCAAGAAGACAGTGAAAGACAGTGCAGAGTAACAGTTTTGACTTAAATCTGCTTGAAAATCTATGGCAACACTTGAAAATGATCAACAAGCAATTTGACAGAGCTTGAAGAATTTAGAAAAGAAAATATGATCAAATGTTGCACAATCCAGGTGTGGAAAGCTCTTAGAGACTCACCTAGAAACACTCAAAGATGTAATCGCTGCCAAAGGTGCTTCTAAAAAGTATTGACTGAGGGGTGTGAATACATATGTTAATGAGATGTATTTACATATTTCCGTATTCAACCCCATATTTCCTTTTTAATACATTTGTACAAATTTCTAAAAACATGTTTTCTCTTTGTCATTATGGGGTATTGTGTGTAGATAGGTGAGAAAAACATATATTTTATCCATTTTGATTTGAATACATTCTGACGATACTATATATGAGTAGTGTGTAAACAGTATTTTTGTTGTCTCTTGGTGTCTTTCCAATATATAACTATTAAAAAATGTAATATCTTATGTTGTTCTTGTCTACCACCGTTTTGCACTTTGTCATGTATTTGTAAGTTTTATGTGGACCCCAAGAAGAGTAGCTGCTTCATGTACAGTAGCTGACGGGGATCCTACTAAACTAAACTCCCCACGTCTCCGTAAGTAAAGAAAGTAAGCCTTGTCCGAGGTAGAATGACCCACATGTCCTTAGGGTGGACATTATAGCATGGTTGTGTGAAGTGTAGGAAGAGGATGTTTGTGTGGTCTTCTCAAGTTCTGATTTGCCAGGACGCCACACAGCAGGATAGAGAGGTGTGGTATTGGTGGGGGTGGGGGCCCAGTCCAAATGGACAGAAAGGTGTGTGTTATTTGTGTGATGTAAGGAGGGTGTGGTCCAGACTGGCAGGATGGCAGACAGTGAGAGTTAACTGGGCCTGGAGCCAGGACTCAGCTGGATGTCTCTCTCTACTCTACTCCACTTCCACTGCTCTCTGACTCAACCTCCTGCAGTTCAGACAATGTCCAGCGGCTGGCGCTATTTGATAACAAATGCGTGACTTCCATAAATGTATAGAAGCAAGTTAGCAGAGCTCTGATTCAACAAGGCTGTCAGTAGAACATTAGTAGATCTCTGATTCAACAAGGCTGTTAGTAGAACATTAGTAGATCTCTGATTCAACAAGGCTGTCAGTAGCACATTTGTAGATCTCTGATTCAACAAGGCTGTCAGTAGAACATTAGTAGATCTCTGATTCAACAAGGCTGTCAGTAGAACATTAGTAGATCTCTGATTCAACAAGGCTGTCAGTAGAACATTAGTAGATCTCTGATTCAACAAGGCTGTCAGTAGCACAAAACTTAGTGGAACAAACTCCCTCACGATCTCTGATTCAACAAGGCTGTCAGTAGCACATTAGTAGATCTCTGATTCAACAAGGCTGTCAGTAGAATATTAATAGATCTCTGATTCAACAAGGCTGTCGGTAGAATATTAATAGATCTCTGATTCAACAAGGCTGTCGGTAGAACTTTGCCCCATCTCTGGATTACCGACCTCTGCCTGACAAGACTCTGAGCCTGCCTGCCGTCCTGTACCTTTGCCCCTGTTCTTGTAATGAACATTGTTACTTCGACACGGTCTGCATCTGGGTCTTACCTTGATATCTGATAGTGGTACCAGGTACAAAAACAATCCTAACAACTGAACCTAAAACACACTATTGATTTTTTTCCTCATAACAGCTGATGTAAGTTCAGCATCGGGTACATCCGTTACTAGAGCCCTAACCTTGATTATTATATGGGACAGACCACAAACCAGTTAAGAGGGCTTAATGTACTTACATACATCTGTGACCTGTGTGATGTTAGTGAGCCTGGATAAATGTTTCTCATTGGCGTCGCATTTGTGTGTGTGTGTCTGTGTGTGTCTGCGACTGTGTGTGTGTGTGTGTATGTGTGTGTGTGTGTGACTGTGTTCGTGTGTGTGTGTGCCCCCAGCAGGTCTTGTTTGTCTATTGTGTTTGAGCTTGTTATTGTTTACTCCTGTGGGAAGGAGGAGCGATAGCATCTGAACACTGAAATTACAGCGATGCCAGTCCCTGATAAACGAGGAACACAACCTCACATCTCCCCTTTCAGGCGCAGCCCAACGGTCCCAGATCACATAGGAGGCACTCTGGATTTCTGGTTTTGGGAATTTTGGGACCGTATTGGGAATTCGCCTCCTCCTGCCTGGGCTCAGGGTTCTGGCTGTGCAATAGAGGAAGGACTCAGAACTGCTGGGATGTGTAGGGATCTATAGTAGTTTGTCTCACGCTACAACGACACACAGAACATCCACCACTGTGTGTGAACATTCAGACATGAACATGTCTGGTTTAGCTCGGTGTGAAGGGGTGTGTATGTGTGTGTGCATGCGTGCGTGCGTGTGTGTGTGTTATGTTAAAACCTGCATGTCATAATAATGATATAGATGAATATCCATGTGTGTGCTGTGTGTGCGTGTGTGCGTGCGTGTGTGTGTGTGTGTGTGTGCGCGCGTGCGTGTGTGTGTGCGCGTGTGTGTGTGTCTGCGTGCGCGTGTGTGCGTGTGTGCGCGTGCGTGCGTGCGTGTGTGTGTGTGTGTGTGTGTGTGTGTGTGTGTGTGTGTGTGTGTGTGTGTGTGTGTGTGTGTGTGTGTGTGTGTGTGTGTGTGTGTGTGTGATTGACGGTGCGAGTGAAGACATCTGAACGTTGTTCTGGGCCCTGCTCCTCTCGCTCTATTCAATTCATCCTCGTTATCATTATCACCCGCGTCTCATTGTGGCGAGACGGAGGAAAATGATTAGAGGAACAGGTGACAATGGAGGGAGAGACTTCTGCCGTTACCCCGGGCACTGGCACTGTCAGGTGCAGCAGCATTACACTCACCAGAAGAGAGAATGAATATAAAAGTGTCCCTTCAGAGAGGAGAATGGCTTTCGTTGGAGCCAATCGATTTTACATCTCTCCCTCCTTTCTCCCCCCCCATTGCTGGCTCAGGGGCAGTCACAGAGGTAGAGGGAAAGAGCTTAGTGCTGAAAATACACATTGAGGAGAGAGAAAGACCTCGCCGTTCCTCTCCTCTCGTCCTCTCCCTTACATATCCTTTCCTCCTTTCCCCTTCCTGCCCCGTTATTCTTATCCCCCACCTTCCCTCTTTCCCCTTCCTGCCTCGTTATTCTTATCTCCCACCTTCCCTCTTTCCCCTTCCTGCCCCGTTATTCTTATCCCCCACCTTCCCTCTTTCCCCTTCCTGCCTCGTTATTCTTATCCCCCACCTTCCCTCTTTCCCCTTCCTGCCCCGTTATTCTTATCCCCACCTTCCCTCTTTCCCCTTCCTGCCTCGTTATTCTAATCCCCCACCTTCCCTCTTTCCCCTTCCTGCCTCGTTATTCTAATCCCCCACCTTCCCTCTTTCCCCTTCCTGCCTCGTTATTCTAATCCCCCACCTTCCCTCTTTCCCCTTCCTGCCTCGTTATTCTAATCCCCCACCTTCCCTCTTTCCCCTTCCTGCCTCGTTATTCTTATCCCCCAACTTCCCTCTTTCCCCTTCCTGCCTCGTTATTCTAATCCCCCACCTTCCCTCTTTCCCCTTCCTGCCTCGTTATTCTAATCCCCCACCTTCCCTCTTCCCCCTTCCTGCCTCGTTATTCTTATCCCCCAACTTCCCCTCTTTCCCCTTCCTGCCTCGTTATTCTTATCCCCCACCTTCCCTCTTTCCCCTTCCTGCCTCGTTATTCTTATCCCCCACCTTCCCTCTTTCCCCTTCCTGCCTCGTTATTCTTATCCCCCACCTTCCCTCTGCCCCTTCCTGCCTCGTTATTCTTATCCCCCACCTTCCCTCTGCCCCTTCCTGCCTCGTTATTCTTATCCCCCACCTTCCCTCTGCCCCTTCCTGCCTCGTTATTCTTATCCCCCACCTTCCCTCTGCCCCTTCCTGCCTCGTTATTCTTATCCCCCACCTTCCCTCTGCCCCTTCCTGCCTCGTTATTCTTATCCCCCACCTTCCCTCTGCCCCTTCCTGCCTCGTTATTCTTATCCCCCACCTTCCCTCTGCCCCTTCCTGCCTCGTTATTCTTATCCCCCACCTTCCCTCTGCCCCTTCCTGCCTCGTTATTCTTATCCCCCACCTTCCCTCTGCCCCTTCCTGCCTCGTTATTCTTATCCCCCACCTTCCCTCTGCCCCTTCCTGCCTCGTTATTCTTATCCCCCACCTTCCCTCTGCCCCTTCCTGCCTCGTTATTCTTATCCCCCACCTTCCCTCTGCCCCTTCCTGCCTCGTTATTCTTATCCCCCACCTTCCCTCTGCCCCTTCCTGCCTCGTTATTCTTATCCCCCACCTTCCCTCTGCCCCTTCCTGCCTCGTTATTCTTATCCCCCACCTTCCCTCTGCCCCTTCCTGCCTCGTTATTCTTATCCCCCACCTTCCCTCTGCCCCTTCCTGCCTCGTTATTCTTATCCCCCACCTTCCCTCTGCCCCTTCCTGCCTCGTTATTCTAATCCCCCACCTTCCCTCTGCCCCTTCCTGCCTCGTTATTCTTATCCCCCACCTTCCCTCTGCCCCTTCCTGCCTCGTTATTCTTATCCCCCACCTTCCCTCTGCCCCTTCCTGCCTCGTTATTCTTATCCCCCACCTTCCCTCTGCCCCTTCCTGCCTCGTTATTCTTATCCCCCACCTTCCCTCTGCCCCTTCCTGCCTCGTTATTCTTATCCCCCACCTTCCCTCTGCCCCTTCCTGCCTCGTTATTCTTATCCCCCACCTTCCCTCTGCCCCTTCCTGCCTCGTTATTCTTATCCCCCACCTTCCCTCTGCCCCTTCCTGCCTCGTTATTCTTATCCCCCACCTTCCCTCTGCCCCTTCCTGCCTCGTTATTCTTATCCCCCACCTTCCCTCTGCCCCTTCCTGCCTCGTTATTCTTATCCCCCACCTTCCCTCTGCCCCTTCCTGCCTCGTTATTCTTATCCCCCACCTTCCCTCTGCCCCTTCCTGCCTCGTTATTCTTATCCCCCACCTTCCCTCTTTCCCCTTCCTGCCTCGTTATTCTTATCCCCCACCTTCCCTCTGCCCCTTCCTGCCTCGTTATTCTTATCCCCCACCTTCCCTCTGCCCCTTCCTGCCTCGTTATTCTTATCCCCCACCTTCCCTCTGCCCCTTCCTGCCTCGTTATTCTTATCCCCCACCTTCCCTCTGCCCCTTCCTGCCTCGTTATTCTTATCCCCCACCTTCCCTCTGCCCCTTCCTGCCTCGTTATTCTTATCCCCCACCTTCCCTCTGCCCCTTCCTGCCTCGTTATTCTTATCCCCCACCTTCCCTCTGCCCCTTCCTGCCTCGTTATTCTTATCCCCCACCTTCCCTCTGCCCCTTCCTGCCTCGTTATTCTTATCCCCCACCTTCCCTCTGCCCCTTCCTGCCTCGTTATTCTTATCCCCCACCTTCCCTCTGCCCCTTCCTGCCTCGTTATTCTTATCCCCCACCTTCCCTCTGCCCCTTCCTGCCTCGTTATTCTTATCCCCCACCTTCCCTCTGCCCCTTCCTGCCTCGTTATTCTTATCCCCCACCTTCCCTCTGTCCCCTTCCTGCCTCGTTATTCTTATCCCCCACCTTCCCTCTGCCCCTTCCTGCCTCGTTATTCTTATCCCCCACCTTCCCTCTGCCCCTTCCTGCCTCGTTATTCTTATCCCCCACCTTCCCTCTGCCCCTTCCTGCCTCGTTATTCTTATCCCCCACCTTCCCTCTGCCCCTTCCTGCCTCGTTATTCTTATCCCCCACCTTCCCTCTGCCCCTTCCTGCCTCGTTATTCTTATCCCCCACCTTCCTCTCTGCTCCTCTCCTCTTGATTTCACCACTTCTCCTCCTCTTAAATCCATCCCTCCTCCTCTCTATTCCCCTCTCTCCCACCTATGGCCAGACCCCATGAAAGAGAAAGAAGGAGAGACTCAGGACTGGGCTAGTTCCCATGGCGACAGATGGTGCTAGTCTGTCTGTGTGTTTGTGTGTGTGTGTTTGCGGTTGTGACACTGACTCTGATGTAGTAATGCCAGAGCATTATCTCATTCACCCCGTTATCTCAATGCATTCCCCTCCCTCCCCCACGGCCCGACACAAAGCTATCTGCTCGCCGGACTTTCCGGACTATTTATGTCGGACAAGGTCACAATCGTTTAAACTCGCCTGCCTCGCTCAAGCCCTGCAGATGAGATAGCAGGGGAAGAGGAAGAGGAGGAGGGAGAGATCGATCCACCCCACTCAGATTTATCCCTTCTCCCTTTTTATTTATTTATTTAAAAACTTTTACCATCACCGTGGTAACCGGGCCTTATAATTTAGGCTCCTGCGGCAGGTGCCCCATCAGTCTCTTTAACGTGGTGCGGCGTGTGAGAAAACACTCAGGACGTTTAAAATACAGTAGCGCTTTTAAACGGGCCACTTTACTCTGCCTCTCGCCCAGTCCAAATGAGAGAACCTTCACATCAATCTGAAGGTTCTGTTACCATCCTGGCTCTGAATAGTGAGGCCTGCTCAGAGACTCATCGAGCTGTCTTGAGAGAGAGAGAGAGAGAGAGAGAGAGAGAAAGAAAGATCGAAGAAGTGAGAGAGAAAAGGGGAATATCAGTCTTTTAGTGGTTTTAACTAAATCCTGGCTCAGGGTAAGAGACATGGCTGTGGAATGACTGGTGAGGTATGCTTGCGACTGAGGGGGTCTGTAAGTGTTTTAGACGGTATGCGCGCCTGTGTGTGTGCATGAAATCGTGTGTGTCTGTGTGATCCCTGTCACTCAGGGCTTGGGTTACTGTGTTCTGGCTGTATGATAGATGGGCCAGCCCAACCTCAACGCCCCCAGCCTCAACCACAGGAGATCGTGTCACAACCAGTTTCCGCTCACTCTGTCCACTGCCTCACTATGTGTGTGTGTGTGTGTGTCTGCTTGTGGGGTGGTGGGATGACCCCCCTCTGCACCAGGATAGGTGGATTAGGATGGGCTGAGCTGTGTGTGAGTGTGTGTATTTGTGTGCACTTGTGTGCTTGTGTGTGTGTGTGTGTGGGTGGGGTGAGCTGACCTAGGCTGAGTCCTGCTGAGTTTGTGTTGGCCCCAGCCACTTCCTGTCCAGACCACACTGCTAACCAGAACCCAATGTGGTGGTGTTACACCCCACACCACAAGACGCGGTTCACTCATTCATACTTCTCTACCTTTCATCTCTGTTTCTGTCGTGCTCTCCTCACTCTCTCTATTCCGCTCTCCCTACTCTCTCTCTCTCTCTCTCTCTCTCTCTCTCTCTCTCTCTCTCTCTCTCTCTCTATTCCACTCTCCTCACTCTCGCTCTCTCTCTCTCTCTCTCTCTCTCTCTCTCTCTCTCTCTCTCTCTCTCTCTCTCTCTCTCTCTCTCTCTCTGTCTGTCTGTCTGTCTGTCTGTCTGTCTGTCTGTCTGTCTGTCTGTCTGTCTGTCTGTCTGTCTGTCTGTCTGTCTGTCTGTCTGTCTGTCTGTCTGTCTGTCTGTCTGTCTGTCTGTCTGTCTGTCTGTCTGTCTGTCTGTCTGTCTGTCTGTCTGTCTGTCTGTCTGTCTCTCTCTCTCTCTCTCTCTCTCTCTCTCTCTCTCTCTCTCTCTCTCTCTCTCTCTCTCTCTCTCTCTCTCTCTCTCTCTCTCTCTCTCTCTCTCTCTCTCAGACATGTCTGTCTGTCTGTCTGTCTGGTTCTCTATTTCTTTCTCTCTTCTGATTTTATGTTCTTCCATTTTTCATTTGTTCTCCCTGTTTTCCTGTTTTCCTGTTAATGTATTGACTCGTCAGATATGTATCTCAGCTTCACAGTCCACGTCCTTTACTCTAACTCTTACAGATACAATGCTCTCAGCTTCACAGTCCACGTCCTTTACTCTAACTCTTACAGATGCAATGCTCTCAGCTTCACAGTCCATGTCCTTTACTCTAACTCTTACAGATACAATGCTCTCAGCTTCACAGTCCACGTCCTTTACTCTAACTCTTACAGATACAATGCTCTCAGCTTTACAGTCCACGTCCTTTACTCTAACTCTTACAGATACAATGCTCTCAGCTTTACAGTCCACGTCCTTTACTCTAACTCTTACAGATACAATGCTCTCAGCTTTACAGTCTACGTCCTTTACTCTAACTCTTACAGATACAATGCTCTCAGCTTCACAGTCCACGTCCTTTACTCTAACTCTTACAGATACAATGCTCTCAGCTTTACAGTCCACGTCCTTTACTCTAACTCCTACAGATACAATGCTCTCAGCTTCACAGTCCACGTCCTTTACTCTAACTCTTACAGATACAATGCTCTCAGCTTCACAGTCCACGTCCTTTACTCTAACTCTTACAGATACAATGCTCTCAGCTTCACAGTCCACGTCCTTTACTCTAACTCTTACAGATACAATGCTCTCAGCTTTACAGTCCACGTCCTTTACTCTAACTCTTACAGATACAATGCTCTCAGCTTCACAGTCCACGTCCTTTACTCTAACTCTTACAGATACAATGCTCTCAGCTTTACAGTCCACGTCCTTTACTCTAACTCTTACAGATACAATGCTCTCAGCTTCACAGTCCACGTCCTTTACTCTAACTCTTACAGATACAATGCTCTCAGCTTCACAGTCCACGTCCTTTACTCTAACTCTTACAGATACAATGCTCTCAGCTTCACAGTCCACGTCCTTTACTCTAACTCTTACAGATACAATGCTCTCAGCTTTACAGTCCACGTCCTTTACTCTAACTCCTACAGATACAATGCTCTCAGCTTCACAGTCCACGTCCTTTACTCTAACTCTTACAGATACAATGCTCTCAGCTTCACAGTCCACGTCCTTTACTCTAACTCTTACAGATACAATGCTCTCAGCTTTACAGTCCACGTCCTTTACTCTAACTCTTACAGATACAATGCTCTCAGCTTCACAGTCCACGTCCTTTACTCTAACTCCTACAGATACAATGCTCTCAGCTTCACAGTCCACGTCCTTTACTCTAACTCTTACAGATACAATGCTCTCAGCTTCACAGTCCACGTCCTTTACTCTAACTCTTACAGATACAATGCTCTCAGCTTCACAGTCCACGTCCTTTACTCTAACTCTTACAGATACAATGCTCTCAGCTTCACAGTCCACGTCCTTTACTCTAACTCTTACAGATACAATGCTCTCAGCTTCACAGTCCACGTCCTTTACTCTAACTCTTACAGATACAATGCTCTCAGCTTCACAGTCCACGTCCTTTACTCTAACTCTTACAGATACAATGCTCTCAGCTTCACAGTCCACGTCTTTTACTCTAACTCTTACAGATACAATGCTCTCAGCTTTACAGTCCACGTCCTTTACTCTAACTCCTACAGATACAATGCTCTCAGCTTCACAGTCCACGTCCTTTACTCTAACTCTTACAGATACAATGCTCTCAGCTTCACAGTCCACGTCCTTTACTCTAACTCTTACAGATACAATGCTCTCAGCTTTACAGTCCACGTCCTTTACTCTAACTCCTACAGATACAATGCTCTCAGCTTCACAGTCCACGTCCTTTACTCTAACTCCTACAGATACAATGCTCTCAGCTTCACAGTCCACGTCCTTTACTCTAACTCCTACAGATACAATGCTCTCAGCTTCACAGTCCACGTCCTTTACTCTAACTCTTACAGATACAATGCTCTTTACAACTCTTACAGATACAATGCTCAGCTTCAGTCCACGTCCTTTACTCTAACTCCTACAGATACAATGCTCTCAGCTTCACAGTCCACGTCCTTTACTCTAACTCTTACAGATACAATGCTCTCAGCTTCACAGTCCACGTCCTTTACTCTAACTCTTACAGATACAATGCTCTCAGCTTCACAGTCCACGTCCTTTACTCTAACTCTTACAGATACAATGCTCTCAGCTTCACAGTCCACGTCCTTTACTCTAACTCCTACAGATACAATGCTCTCAGCTTCACAGTCCACGTCCTTTACTCTAACTCTTACAGATACAATGCTCTCAGCTTCACAGTCCACGTCCTTTACTCTAACTCTTACAGACACAATGCTCTCAGCTTCACAGTCCACGTCCTTTACTCTAACTCTTACAGATACAATGCTCTCAGCTTCACAGTCCACGTCCTTTACTCTAACTCCTACAGATACAATGCTCTCAGCTTCACAGTCCACGTCCTTTACTCTAACTCTTACAGATACAATGCTCTCAGCTTTACAGTCCACGTCCTTTACTCTAACTCTTACAGATACAATGCTCTCAGCTTCACAGTCCACGTCCTTTACTCTAACTCTTACAGATACAATGCTCTCAGCTTTACAGTCCACGTCCTTTACTCTAACTCCTACAGATACAATGCTCTCAGCTTCACAGTCCACGTCCTTTACTCTAACTCTTACAGATGCAATGCTCTCAGCTTCACAGTCCATGTCCTTTACTCTAACTCTTACAGATACAATGCTCTCAGCTTCACAGTCCACGTCCTTTACTCTAACTCTTACAGATACAATGCTCTCAGCTTTACAGTCCACGTCCTTTACTCTAACTCTTACAGATACAATGCTCTCAGCTTTACAGTCCACGTCCTTTACTCTAACTCTTACAGATACAATGCTCTCAGCTTTACAGTCCACGTCCTTTACTCTAACTCTTACAGATACAATGCTCTCAGCTTCACAGTCCACGTCCTTTACTCTAACTCTTATAGATACAATGCTCTCAGCTTTACAGTCCACGTCCTTTACTCTAACTCCTACAGATACAATGCTCTCAGCTTCACAGTCCACGTCCTTTACTCTAACTCTTACAGATACAATGCTCTCAGCTTCACAGTCCACGTCCTTTACTCTAACTCCTACAGATACAATGCTCTCAGCTTCACAGTCCACGTCCTTTACTCTAACTCTTACAGATACAATGCTCTCAGCTTTACAGTCCACGTCCTTTACTCTAACTCTTACAGATACAATGCTCTCAGCTTCACAGTCCACGTCCTTTACTCTAACTCTTACAGATACAATGCTCTCAGCTTCACAGTCCACGTCCTTTACTCTAACTCTTACAGATACAATGCTCTCAGCTTCACAGTCCACGTCCTTTACTCTAACTCTTACAGATACAATGCTCTCAGCTTTACAGTCCACGTCCTTTACTCTAACTCTTACAGATACAATGCTCTCAGCTTCACAGTCCACGTCCTTTACTCTAACTCTTACAGATACAATGCTCTCAGCTTCACAGTCCACGTCCTTTACTCTAACTCTTACAGATACAATGCTCTCAGCTTCACAGTCCACGTCCTTTACTCTAACTCTTACAGATACAATGCTCTCAGCTTTACAGTCCACGTCCTTTACTCTAACTCCTACAGATACAATGCTCTCAGCTTCACAGTCCACGTCCTTTACTCTAACTCTTACAGATACAATGCTCTCAGCTTCACAGTCCACGTCCTTTACTCTAACTCTTACAGATACAATGCTCTCAGCTTTACAGTCCACGTCCTTTACTCTAACTCCTACAGATACAATGCTCTCAGCTTCACAGTCCACGTCCTTTACTCTAACTCCTACAGATACAATGCTCTCAGCTTCACAGTCCACGTCCTTTACTCTAACTCTTACAGATACAATGCTCTCAGCTTTACAGTCCACGTCCTTTACTCTAACTCTTACAGATACAATGCTCTCAGCTTCACAGTCCACGTCCTTTACTCTAACTCTTACAGATACAATGCTCTCAGTATAAGCAGATGGACCACTGACAGGAAACAAATGAATTTGACATTGAGGAGAGGAAAATAAGATATAAAATCCTTCCATCTTTTATTTCTTTTTCTTTCTCTTCTGACCAATACTTTTAGAGGAATGTGTAGCAGAGATTATACCATAATAACAAGAACGCAGTCTGATACCATATCCGCTCTGAATTACAGATCAGCCGTTTTAAATAATATTTTAAAGACTTTTCAGAGGGTCTTATTTCATTGTTGTTACAGTAGTACTGTATTTTTCTGAGAAATGGTGGTATGATATATTTAAATGAGAAAGGGAGGTTTAGATACTGCCTTCTTGCCTTTGGAAAATCCCTCCGTTCTTTTGAATGTCTTCTTGGTATAAATAAAAGGAGTAAAAAGTGTGTTAAAAGGACAGACATGAAGGACGCTAATTAGCCACAATGTCTTGTGGCATGGGTGTATTAAAGTTAGATACATGCAAACATTGTTTTTCTGTTGCTTTATAGCTGTGTCTTTGATTATTCCTGCAATGTGGGTGTTTGTTTTATGACCACGCAAGGATTTAACTTTAATGGTTTTTCAATGCTCATGTATATCTTTATTGGTGAAAGGAGAGAGCATGTTTTTGTGGCTGTGGTGTGGTGTGCCCACAGGCTGCAGTACCTGTACTGACCTGCTAGATGGTGCTGTTGCTCCAGTGATCCTTAGCCTGTAAGGTCCCTCTATCTCCTGTTCTTTGGCTGAGCTCTTTGTGTTCTGGCGTTTCATGTTGGGATTCTGTGGAGAGCAGTGGATAGAGAGAAGTACTCCTTCCACCTCACACCTACTCCTCTCTTCTCTCTTTCCCTCCTTCCCTCTCTCTCTCCTTTCCTTGTTGTAATGCTTTCTCTCTAATCAAAACAGTTCTTCCACCTTCCCTGCTGGTTGTTGACTATATATGTGTTTGTGATGGGAAATGAAAATTAACTGGAAACCGAATCATATTGTAGTGTTTAGGGAAATTCTCTTTAGTGTCGTACTTCAGTTGGACGCAGTGGTTGAATCATAAGTACAAGCATTTCGCTACACTCGCATTAACATCTGCTAACCATGTGTATGTGACAAATAAAATTTGATTTGATTTGAAGTAAATTACTCTTAATTGCAGTCACACACACACACACACACACACACACACACACACACACACACACACACACACACACACACACACACACACACACACACACACACACACACACACACACACACACACACACACACACACACACACACACTGCCCATTATGATCTTGTTTGTTTATGGTATCTGAGGGGAAAGTATGTAGAATGGGCCCTGGGGAGGGAAGAGAGCCCAGGGGTTAAACAAACACTTTCTCCAGTCTCACCCCCTGCCAACCCCCTTCTTACCCCTTCTTACCCCTCCTCAACCCTGCCTCATGCCCGCCTTACCCCCTCCTCACTGGTGCCTTACCCCCTGCCTCCAACTAATCCCCTGATTCCAGCAGTGTGTGGATAGTGGAGGAAGATTGGGCCATCATTTGGGCCAATATGTGTCTTTTATCTGGGCCGCCATGACAGTAGGGAGAAGGACGTGATGTTTATTATTGGGCAGTTCTCTGAGGAAATTAAGAAATGGTCAGACACCGTTGTTGGTGTTGAGAAGCCTTTTTTGGTCTAATGGTTTTCATGTCTAATGAACCCGACTTCCCCTCAACTCTGTGTGGAGGTGAGGGTTGTTCCCATAGACATTACAGTCCATTATGTTCTGCCAGGGTATTATTGTGTGTTTGTTGTTTCTGGAGTGTTTGTGCGTGGGTGAGTATGTTAATGCCACCATAGGAAGTGATTAGCTGATGAGGCAGCTCATAGAAGGGCTGAGATTGGCATGAAGAGAAAGACAGCGAGAGACAGAGAGAGTTAAAGAGAGAGAGAGAAAGTTAAAGAGAGAGAGAGACAGAGAGAGTTAAAGAGAGAGAGAGAGTTAAAGAGAGAGAGAGTTAAAGAGAGATACAGAGAGAGTTAAAGAGAGAGAGTGAGAGTTAAAGAGAGAGAGAGAGAGAGTTAAAGAGAGAGAGAGAGAGCGAGAGAGAGAGAGAGAGAGAGAGAGAGAAAGACAGAGAGAGTTAAAGAGAGAGTTAAAGAGAGAGAGAGAGAGAGAGAGAGAGAGAGAGAGAGAGAGAGAGAGAGAGAGAGAGACAGAGAGAGTTAAAGCGAGAGAGAGAAAAAGTTAAAGAGAGAGAGAGTTAAAGAGAGAGAGAGAAAGATAGCGAGAGTTAAAGAGAGTGTGTGAGAGAGAGAGAGAGAGAGAGAGAGAGAGACAGAGAGAGAGAGAGAGAGAGAGTTAAAGTGAGAGAGAGAGACAGCGAGAGTTAAAGACAGAGAGACAGAGAGAGAGAGTTAAAGAGAGAGAGAGTTAAAGAGAGAGAGAGAGAGAGTTAAAGTGAGAGAGAGAGACAGAGAGAGTTAAAGAGAGAGTGAGAGAGCGAGAGAAAGAGACAGACAGAGAGAGTTAAAGAGAGAGAAAGTTAAAGAGAGTTAAAGAGAGAGAGAGAAAGACAGAGAGAGTTAAAGAGAGAGAGAGAGAGAGAGACAGACAGAGAGAGTTAAAGAGAGAGAGAGTTAAAGAGAAAAAGAGAGAGAGACAGAGAGAGAGTTAAAGAGAGAGAGAGAGTTAAAGAGAGAGAGGGAGAGAGAGACAGAGAGAGAGAGTTAAAGAGAGAGAGAGTTAAAGAGAGAGAGAGAGACAGAGAGAGAGTTAAAGAGAGAGAGAGAGTTAAAGAGAGAGAGAGACAGAGAGAGAGACAGAGAGAGAGAGTTAAAGAGAGAGAGAGAGAGTTAAAGAGAGAGAGAGAGAGAGTTCAGGGTCAGTTACGGAACACCTCGGTTTTCCCCTAAAATGTGTCAGCGTCAGAAACATTTTATTTGTTGTGCCAGCTTGCTTTATTTGTGATGTGTCATCAGATTCAACAGAAACAAATGGGTTTCAATAGGAATAGAAGATGTTTGTATTAGACTAAGTGTGGCTTACTGAACGTGTGTGGGAATGCAGACCGTGTCATGTTTGTCAGTCTTACGGTAACTGCGGTGGTGTGTGTGTGTGTGTGTGTGTGTGTGTGTGTGTGTGTGTGTGTGTGTGTGTGTGTGTGTGTGTGTGTGTGTGTGTGTGTGTGTGTGTGTGTGTGTGTGTGTGTGTGTGTGTGTGTGTGTGTGTGTGTGTGTGTGTGTGTGTGTGTGTGTGTGTGTTTCAATGACGCCTGAGTGTCTTCTGTCTCAATGATGACTTCACCTCAGAATCGCAGTAAGTTAGGCACCTCCTCCCTTCTACTCTTTCATTCTCCATCTCTCACCTTCCCCCCATTCCCTCTTTACACTCCATCCCAGTCCATTTCTCTTTTCCTCTCTGACACCTGTACCCTACCCTTTCTCTACCTTCCCCTCACACGCTCCTTCGTTTTCACTCCCTCCGTTCTCTCCCTCTATCCGCTCCTCCTCATCTCCATGTTCCCAGCTCCGTGTCAGCCTTCCCTCTAGCGTCGGGCCGCATTTCGATGCTCCCGCTCTCGCTTTCTCTCGCTCTCCGTTGAGTGGACAGGATTCCCATCTCTGTGTGTGAGAGCACTCCGTATTACTCTGGCCATTATCTTAAAGGCTGCCATTAGGAATTTCAATTTCACTCCTTCCTTTTGTACCTCCTGTTCACTAGCTACGGCTACGGCAGGGGAGATTATACACTGAGAGAATGAGTGTGTGAGCGTGTTCAGATTGGATGGTGTGGTGCTTTCACTAGGCACACACACACACACGCACGCACGCACGCACGCACGCACGCACGCACGCACGCACGCACGCACGCACGCACACACACACACACACACACACACACACACACACACACACACACACACACACAGTCATTCTTAAATGTTTTACATAGTAAAGATTGGGTTCATTCAAACTATGATCTGTTGTATTACTCAAAGTGTTGAGGAGTACAGGAGTTGCATGTGTCTCTGCTCTACATACACACCTTATTCTCACAGTGCCACTGTGCTGTTTGTACTGCAAATGGAACAGGTGTATTCATGACTCTCTCTCCCTGTGAACGTAATGGCCTGCACCTCTGGCTCTGAACATTCAATTACCCACTGTGACCTCTGTGTGTGGAGCCTAATGCTCTGTCTGACCGACCAACCATAACCAAGGGGTGGTCTTAAAACACCTGCCCAAAGCTTGTGTTTTGTGTGTGTGTTGGTGTGTGTGTGTGCCTGCGTGTGTGTGTATGTCGGCCCATAAAACCTGTTAACAAATAGTTTTCCCTTGATGTCATTTCCAGGTAGGAGACCTGTGTTTTTAGGGAACGTTTCTTTTTTTAAGGGAGCGTGTTTTCTCCGACTGCTGTTATTTTTTACCTGTGCTCTCTTTTGCTTTCAGCACTACGCCCACGTGCCTGTCCGTTCAAGGTAGCCATGTCTATCAACGAGGTGTGTGTGTTTGAGTGTGTGTGTGTTTAGAAGCAGTGATTGAGTAATCAGTAGCCACTTGGCTTGTGCTGAAACAGCCGCAACGGTTCCCAGCGCTGCTGAACGACTGAGTTAGACAAGACTGTGACAGGTGGTTTTCCTGATCACCTACCCTCCCGGCCCGAGTTATAACCCTGCATACGGCAGTCATAGAGCAATAAGGGTTCATTAACGGGGTGCCATAAGGCAGGTTATGACCAGGTTTAGCTTGAGACAATTTGAATACACACCAAAATGCCCTCCTTTTCCTGAATGACAGCCATTTTGAAGTCGAACATCAGAGCCCCTATACAGAATCTGTGACTCCTGCTCTGCCATTCTCAGAGTTGACAGAGTGTGGAAATATATAATTGCTTCATGAAACATAACGAGATGGTATGAATAATCTGTCAGAGAGGGAGCCGACTTCAATACCAATCACCCCGGCGGTGTCCCTGTGCAGCGGAGCGTGCCGGAAGCCGTACCTGTCCATCCGGAAAACCGGGAAGAAAAGATCCCGTATTTCCGTATCAGGCCGTCAGCTTTCCTTACCCTCCTCGGCCTGTTATCAGACAGGGGATGGAGGCTGTTTCTATAGATGAGGTAGTATAGAATGGAGACCAGTGGTATAGTTAGACTCTGT
>NC_060186.1:17040061-17055061 GCF_021184085.1 Oncorhynchus gorbuscha | reverse complement strand
TGTTGGGTTGCAGTGTGTATGTTATGTTGGGTTGCAGTGTGTATGTTATGTTGGGTTGCAGTGTGTATGTTATGTTGGGTTGTGGTGTGTATGTTGTGTTTGGTTATGTTAGTGTTTGGGGCATGTGTTGGGTTGCAGTGTGTATGTTATGTTGGGTTGCAGTGTGTATGTTGTGTTTGGTTACGGTGTGTGTGTTTTCTGTAGTGTTTGTGGGCGTGTGTTGGGTTGCAGTGTGTATGTTATGTTGGGTTGCAGTGTGTATGTTATGTTGGGTTGCAGTGTGTATGTTATGTTGGGTTGCAGTGTGTATGTTATGTTGCAGTGTGTATGTTATGTTGGGTTGCAGTGTTATGTTATGTTGGGTTGCAGTGTGTATGTTATGTTGGGTTGCAGTGTGTATGTTGTGTTTGGTTACGGTGTGTGTGTTTTCTGTAGTGTTTGTGGGCGTGTGTTGGGTTGCAGTGTGTATGTTATGTTGGGTTGCAGTGTGTATGTTGTGTTTGGTTACGGTGTGTGTGTTTTCTGTAGTGTTTGTAGGCGTGTGTTGGGTTGCAGTGTGTATGTTATGTTGGGTTGCAGTGTGTATGTTATGTTGGGTTGCAGTGTGTATGTTGTGTTTGGTTACGGTGTGTGTGTTTTCTGTAGTGTTTGTGGGCGTGTGTTGGGTTGCAGTGTGTATGTTATGTTGGGTTGCAGTGTGTATGTTGTGTTTGGTTACGGTGTGTGTGTTTTCTGTAGTGTTTGTGGGCGTGTGTTGGGTTGCAGTGTGTATGTTGTGTTTGGTTACGGTGTGTGTGTTTTCTGTAGTGTTTGTGGGCGTGTGTTGGGTTGCAGTGTGTATGTTATGTTGGGTTGCAGTGTGTATGTTGTGTTTGGTTACGGTGTGTGTGTTTTCTGTAGTGTTTGTGGGCGTGTGTTGGGTTGCAGTGTGTATGTTATGTTGGGTTGCAGTGTGTATGTTATGTTGGGTTGCAGTGTGTATGTTGTGTTTGGTTACGGTGTGTGTGTTTTCTGTAGTGTTTGTGGGCGTGTGTTGGGTTGCAGTGTGTATGTTATGTTGGGTTGCAGTGTGTATGTTATGTTGGGTTGCAGTGTGTATGTTATGTTGGGTTGCAGTGTGTATGTTATGTTGGGTTGCAGTGTGTATGTTATGTTGGGTTGCAGTGTGTATGTTGTGTTGGGTTGCAGTGTGTATGTTGTGTTTGGTTACGGTGTGTGTGTTTTCTGTAGTGTTTGTGGGCGTGTGTTGGGTTGCAGTGTGTATGTTGTGTTGGGTTGCAGTGTATATGTTTTGTTTGGTTATGTTGTGTTATGTTGGGTTGCAGTGTGTATGTTATGTTGGGTTGCAGTGTGTATGTTATGTTGGGTTGCAGTGTGTATGTTGTGTTTGGTTACGGTGTGTGTTTTTCTGTAGTGTTTGTGGGCGTGTGTTGGGTTGCAGTGTGTATGTTATGTTGGGTTGCAGTGTGTATGTTATGTTGGGTTGCAGTGTGTATGTTATGTTGGGTTGCAGTGTGTATGTTATGTTGGGTTGCAGTGTGTATGTTATGTTGGGTTGCAGTGTGTATGTTATGTTGGGTTGCAGTGTGTATGTTATGTTGGGTTGCAGTGTGTATGTTATGTTGGGTTGCAGTGTGTATGTTGTGTTGGGTTGCAGTGTGTATGTTGTGTTTGGTTACGGTGTGTGTGTTTTCTGTAGTGTTTGTGGGCATGTGTTGGGTTGCAGTGTGTATGTTATGTTGGGTTGCAGTGTGTATGTTGTGTTTGGTTACGGTGTGTGTGTTTTCTGTAGTGTTTGTGGGCGTGTGTTGGGTTGCAGTGTGTATGTTATGTTGGGTTGCAGTGTGTATGTTATGTTGGGTTGCAGTGTGTATGTTATGTTGGGTTGCAGTGTGTATGTTGTGTTTGGTTACGGTGTGTGTGTTTTCTGTAGTGTTTGTGGGTGTGTGTTGGGTTGCAGTGTGTATGTTGTGTTTGGTTACGGTGTGTGTGTTTTCTGTAGTGTTTGTGGGCGTGTGTTGGGTTGCAGTGTGTATGTTGTGTTTGGTTACGGTGTGTGTGTTTTCTGTAGTGTTTGTGGGCGTGTGTTGGGTTGCAGTGTGTATGTTATGTTGGGTTGCAGTGTGTATGTTATGTTGGGTTGCAGTGTGTATGTTGTGTTTGGTTACGGTGTGTGTGTTTTCTGTAGTGTTTGTGGGCGTGTGTTGGGTTGCAGTGTGTATGTTATGTTGGGTTGCAGTGTGTATGTTATGTTGGGTTGCAGTGTGTATGTTATGTTGGGTTGCAGTGTGTATGTTATGTTGGGTTGCAGTGTGTATGTTATGTTGGGTTGCAGTGTGTATGTTGTGTTGGGTTGCAGTGTGTATGTTGTGTTTGGTTACGGTGTGTGTGTTTTCTGTAGTGTTTGTGGGCGTGTGTTGGGTTGCAGTGTGTATGTTGTGTTGGGTTGCAGTGTGTATGTTGTGTTTGGTTACGGTGTGTGTGTTATGTTGGGTTGCAGTGTGTATGTTATGTTGGGTTGCAGTGTGTATGTTATGTTGGGTTGCAGTGTGTATGTTATGTTGGGTTGCAGTGTGTATGTTGTGTTGGGTTGCAGTGTGTATGTTATGTTGGGTTGCAGTGTGTATGTTGTGTTTGGTTACGGTGTGTGTGTTTTCTGTAGTGTTTGTGGGCGTGTGTTGGGTTGCAGTGTGTATGTTATGTTGGGTTGCAGTGTGTATGTTGTGTTGGTTTGCAGTGTGTATGTTGTGTTTGGTTACGGTGTGTGTGTTTTCTGTAGTGTTTGTGGGCGTGTGTTGGGTTGCAGTGTGTATGTTATGTTGGGTTGCAGTGTGTATGTTGTGTTGGGTTGCAGTGTGTATGTTGTGTTTGGTTACGGTGTGTGTGTTTTCTGTAGTGTTTGTGGGCGTGTGTTGGGTTGCAGTGTGTATGTTATGTTGGGTTGCAGTGTGTATGTTGTGTTTGGTTGCAGTGTGTATGTTGTGTTTGTTTGCAGTGTGTATGTTGTGTTGGGTTGCAGTGTGTATGTTGTGTTGGGTTGCAGTGTGTATGTTGTGTTGGGTTGCAGTGTGTATGTTATGTTGGGTTGCAGTGTGTATGTTGTGTTGGGTTGCAGTGTGTATGTTATGTTGGGTTGCAGTGTGTATGTTGTGTTGGGTTGCAGTGTGTATGTTGTGTTGATTTGCAGTGTGTATGTTATGTTGGGTTGCAGTGTGTATGTTGTGTTGGGTTGCAGTGTGTATGTTGTGTTGGGTTGCAGTGTGTATGTTATGTTGGGTTGCAGTGTGTATGTTGTGTTGGGTTGCAGTGTGTATGTTGTGTTGGGTTGCAGTGTGTATGTTATGTTGGGTTGCAGTGTGTATGTTGTGTTGGGTTGCAGTGTGTATGTTATGTTGGGTTGCAGTGTGTATGTTGTGTTGGGTTGCAGTGTGTATGTTGTGTTGGGTTGCAGTGTGTATGTTGTGTTGGGTTGCAGTGTGTATGTTGTGTTGGGTTGCAGTGTGTATGTTGTGTTGGGTTGCAGTGTGTATGTTGTGTTGGGTTGCAGTGTGTATGTTGTGTTGGGTTGCAGTGTATGTTGTGTTGGGTTGCAGTGTGTATGTTGTGTTGGGTTGCAGTGTGTATGTTGTGTTGGGTTGCAGTGTGTATGTTGTGTTTGGTTGCAGTGTGTATGTTGTGTTGGGTTGCAGTGTGTATGTTGTGTTGGGTTGCAGTGTGTATGTTGTGTTTGGTTGCAGTGTGTATGTTGTGTTTGGTTGCAGTGTGTATGTTGTGTTGGGTTGCAGTGTGTATGTTGTGTTTGGTTGCAGTGTGTATGTTGTGTTTGGTTGCAGTGTGTATGTTGTGTTTGGTTGCAGTGTGTATGTTGTGTTGGGTTGCAGTGTGTATGTTGTGTTGGGTTGCAGTGTGTATGTTGTGTTTGGTTGCAGTGTGTGTGTTTTCTGTGGTGTTTGTTTTATCTGTGATCTTTAAGCTGGGTCATGTGTTGTGTTGGGTTGCAGTGTGTATGTTGTGTTGGGTTGCAGTGTGTATGTTGTGTTGGGTTGCAGTGTCTATGTTGTGTTGGGTTGCAGTGTGTATGTTGTGTTGGGTTGCAGTGTGTATGTTGTGTTTGGTTGCAGTGTGTGTGTTTTCTGTGGTGTTTGTTTTATCTGTGATCTTTAAGCTGGGTCATGTGTTGTGTTGGGTTGCAGTGTGTATGTTGTGTTGGGTTGCAGTGTGTATGTTGTGTTGGGTTGCAGTGTGTATGTTGTGTTGGGTTGCAGTGTGTATGTTGTGTTTGGTTGCAGTGTGTGTGTTTTCTGTGGTGTTTGTTTTATCTGTGATCTTTAAGCTGGGTCATGTGTTGTGTTGGGTTGCAGTGTTGTTGTGTTGGGTTGCAGTGTGTATGTTGTGTTGGGTTGCAGTGTGTATGTTGTGTTGGGTTGCAGTGTGTATGTTGTGTTGGGTTGCAGTGTGTATGTTGTGTTGGGTTGCAGTGTGTATGTTGTGTTGGGTTGCAGACACACACACACACACACACACACACACACACACACACACACACACACACACACACACACACACACACACACACACACACACACACACACACACACACACACACACACAGTAGTGGTAGAAGTCTTATGTACTGTTTATGTACTGTTTATGTACTGTACGGTGGGGATGTGTCAGGTTGTGTTCGTAGCCTGGGGAGAGGGTCACTGGGTGTGTGTGTTTATGTACTGTACGGTGGTGATGTGTCAGGTTGTGTTCGTAGCCTGGGGAGAGGGTCACTGGGTGTGTGTGTTTATGTACTGTACGGTGGTGATTAGTCAGGTTGTGTTCGTAGCCTGGGGAGAGGGTCACTGGGTGTGTGTGTTTATGTACTGTACGGTGGGGATGTGTCAGGTTGTGTTCGTAGCCTGGGGAGAGGGTCACTGGGTGTGTGTGTTTATGTACTGTACTGTGGGGATGAGTCAGGTTGTGTTTGTAGCCTGGGGAGAGGGTCACTGGGTGTGTGTGTTTATGTTTCAGGGTCAGGCTATGTTGTGACTGCACTGATTGTCAAGTAGACAAGGTGTCTGGTAATGGCTTTAGCCGTCTACGGCTCCATATAATGATCACGTTCAAATATTCAACATTATCGCCACACTATAGAGATGTCGTTGTTAAGGGACAAGACGTAGAGGTGGTGGAGGAGTAGAAACACCTGCGCGTTGTTCTTGACCATAAGCCACAATGGGGAAAGTGTATGTGTAAGTAAGGACAGCAAGGGCTCTACTTTTGAAGGAAACTTTAATCAACTTTAATGTTGATCGTGTGCTATTGTCACTGTTTTACAAGTCATTCATTGAAATTGTCTTTATAATATTGTACCATCTGCTGGTATGGAAATGCTACTTGTCTCTGAGAGAAATAGGTTGAGAAGAATGTTTAGGTCTGCTAGTAACGTGCTAGAGGTCAATCAGACAGGTCTGGAGGTCATTGAAGATATAAGAGCCCTCACAAAAGCCTGCAAGGTACTGATGGACCCCAGACATCCTCTTTGCTGGGAGTCTGAGCTCCTCCCCTCAGGGAGACATTACAGGGCAGCACGGGCAGAAAAGCAATAGTTTAATGATCCTTTGTCCCATCGGCAGTGATGTTTCAATCCACCCGTAGGATCAGCGAGCCAACAGCTAACATAGTAGTTGACAGAGTGCACTGATGCGTATAGTGTATGTAGCGTACAGATTATCATCAATCACTCGTTAACTGTACTTTCTACCTGTATTTATTGTGTCCTTTGTCTACCTTTCATTGTGTTTTTATGTCTGCACAGAGCCCCAACCAGCATTTCCCCTTGGGGATAATAAAGTCATTGTCTTAATTGATATATTTGTATTCTTTAACAGTCCATTTATACACTGGGTCCAATCAGATGGCAGCTTCGAGTTTCAAGTTTCAAAGTTTATTTGCGTGTGCACAGGACACAGCATGTGTAAAAGAGTACAGTGAAATACTTACTCCAGAGCTCTTTCTCAACAATGGAGGGAAATAAAAATATAAAATATAATTTTTAAAAAACACAATAAGTATGATATAAGCTGAAGAAACATGAGAATGCAAGTATATACGGGTCAGTACCTTATTCAATGTGCAGGGCTACTGGAGTGGTTGAGGTAGGTTTATACATAAAAAGTGACTGGTAGCAGGATATACATGTAAACAAGGCTGAAAAGTGACTGGTAGCAGGATATACATGTTAACAAGGCTGAAAAGTGACTGGTAGCAGGATATACATGTTAACAAGGCTGAAAAGTGACTGGTAGCAGGATATACATGTTAACAAGGCTGAAAAGTGACTGGTAGCAGGATATACATGTTAACAAGGCTGAAAAGTGACTGGTAGCAGGATATACATGAGAACAAGGCTGAAAAGTGACTGGTAGCAGGATATACATGTTAACAAGGCTGAAAAGTGACTGGTAGCAGGATATACATGTTAACAAGGCTGAAAAGTGACTGGTAGCAGGATATACATGTTAACAAGGCTGAAAAGTGACTGGTAGCAGGATATACATGTTAACAAGGCTGAAAAGTGACTGGTAGCAGGATATACATGTTAACAAGGCTGAAAAGTGACTGGTAGCAGGATATACATGTTAACAAGGCTGAAAAGTGACTGGTAGCAGGATATACATGTAAACAAGGCTGAAAAGTGACTGGTAGCAGGATATACATGTTAACAAGGCTGAAAAGTGACTGGTAGCAGGATATACATGTTAACAAGGCTGAAAAGTGACTGGTAGCAGGATATACATGTTAACAAGGCTGAAAAGTGACTGGTAGCAGGATATACATGTTAACAAGGCTGAAAAGTGACTGGTAGCAGGATATACATGTTAACAAGGCTGAAAAGTGACTGGTAGCAGGATATACATGTTAACAAGGCTGAAAAGTGACTGGTAGCAGGATATACATGTTAACAAGGCTGAAAAGTGACTGGTAGCAGGATATACATGTTAACAAGGCTGAAAAGTGACTGGTAGCAGGATATACATGTAAACAAGGCTGAAAAGTGACTGGTAGCAGGATATACATGTTAACAAGGCTGAAAAGTGACTGGTAGCAGGATATACATGTTAACAAGGCTGAAAAGTGACTGGTAGCAGGATATACATGTTAACAAGGCTGAAAAGTGACTGGTAGCAGGATATACATGTTAACAAGGCTGAAAAGTGACTGGTAGCAGGATATACATGTTAACAAGGCTGAAAAGTGACTGGTAGCAGGATATACATGTTAACAAGGCTGAAAAGTGACTGGTAGCAGGATATACATGTTAACAAGGCTGAAAAGTGACTGGTAGCAGGATATACATGTTAACAAGGCTGAAAAGTGACTGGTAGCAGGATATACATGTTAACAAGGCTGAAAAGTGACTGGTAGCAGGATATACATGTTAACAAGGCTGAAAAGTGACTGGTAGCAGGATATACATGTTAACAAGGCTGAAAAGTGACTGGTAGCAGGATATACATGTTAACAAGGCTGAAAAGTGACTGGTAGCAGGATATACATGTTAACAAGGCTGAAAAGTGACTGGTAGCAGGATATACATGTTAACAAGGCTGAAAAGTGACTGGTAGCAGGATATACATGTTAACAAGGCTGAAAAGTGACTGGTAGCAGGATATACATTTACATTTACATTTAAGTCATTTAGCAGACGCTCTTATCCAGAGCGACTTACAAATTGTTAACAAGGCTGAAAAGTGACTGGTAGCAGGATATACATGTAAACAAGGCTGAAAAGTGACTGGTAGCAGCAACATATAGATACTTCTCGTATTCTCATGGCAATATATACATGTAACAGGAGTAATAGTGACCAGTAGCAGGATACATATATAGATACTAATGTAATTGCAATCAATAATCAATGAACAGCAGCATAATGGAAGTAATTGATACAATTTCATTTTAGCAGCAGAGTAGGTGTGAGGGTGTGTGTGCGTGTGGGTGTAAGTGTGTGGGGTAGGTAATGAGTGTGTGAGTGAGGGTGTATGTGAGTGTGTGTATGTGAGTTTGTGTGTGTGTCTAAGTGGGTCAAGCCCTGTGGATGGGCATAGAGTCCATGTGGATCGTCTGTGGGAGAGGTAGAGCAGTAGTTGTTAGCCATTTAACAGAACAGTGCCCCACCCAGGAAATGGAACACCAGCTTCCTGTCTAAGTCATCCCAGTTCCCATGATATTTTTCCACATGTTCTTCCCGGCCGTCTCCAATCCCCGTTCCAGGGAGCTTTTCCTCAGAAACATGCAGCCCGGGAGCTGATTGGATGATGATTGTGTAATCGTCGGGGGCGAGGGTTATTTTTGTCAGGCAGGGAAGGATGGTGTGGGCTGAGGAGGTGCGCAATTGCTTCCGATTTCGGGGAGGAAATGAGATGTAAATGAGCTAATTATGTGTCCTTAACGAGGGCAAACAACAGTGACATTCTAGCCCTGGTAACCGGCGGTTACATTTATAGCCCATAATAACCTGAAGTGGGACTGGCTTGAAACGTGGTCGAGGGAATGGGTGCCGTCTGAACAACGCTGCTGTTGTTTTGGCAGGGGTGTGTTTTAGAATAAACATGTTTGACTTGGATGCTCTGAAGAGAGCTGAATATTAGAATGAGGCGTATTGACACGGCGGAGTGGCAAGAATGTGGCGTTGGCCCAACGGGCATGTGTTGAATGTGTTTAACCCCAACGACGAGAGGTCAACCCAACGTTACCAGCTAGATGGCCAGGATGGAGACAGACTCAGTGGAGTCAGAAGGGATGTATGAATATAGGAACAAATATTTTCACTCATAGATTTGTTGGACTAGTTAGTCTTAAAAAGCATTTTCGGAACTAGAAGCACAAGCATTTCGCTACACTCACATTAACATCTGCTAACCATGTGTATGTGACAAATACCATTTGATTTGATTTGATTTGAAGCAGAGTTTTTAATCAGTTATCATTACCCAAATGAAAAGAAAGAGTGAGCCGGACACCTAATAGGGTTTCAGTGTTCTTTGGCTTGCTGGAGCATGTTCTTAACTCAAACTCTGTTTCTCTGTGAGATTGAACTTAGCGTGTAACGGTTCCCCTGTTTTAAAAACAGAAAACGGTTTCAGATCAAAATGGATGAAATGAAGTGGAACTTGCTACACGGAGGGATGGAGGCCAATGGGATTGTGGGTAAATGTTTTGGCGTGAGTATTGTGCCGTGCTCAGCAGAAGTACTGTTTCTGATGGAGTAAGCAGGAAGGGTTTTTTTTTAGGAGTTTGTCGCTCTTTCCAATTCTCTCTCTTTAATACAGTCATTTATTTCCTCTTAAGACTGTTTTCCTATGCTGGTATGGGCCAATAGGGTAATCTGACTGTAGCTTTGGGGAAGAGTCGAGCCAGTAGAGAGTCCAGTAGGGAGATAGAGAGAGATTCATTTGAAGGAGCGCTCAGAATTGTGTGAGGACCCTCATAACACTGCATTAAAATACATCAGTTCAGCTTTTAAAAAGCCCTTATGTCTGTACAGTAGGTGTGATACTGGCATTGATAAGTAAGCAGAACTCACAAACAGGCGCTATGGGGAGTCTGAATTGTTACTCAGTGTTAGTCAGGGGAGTCAACCCAGTTAGAGAGAGTTCACCATGTTAGTGAACCATATCACAGTTAGCCGAGTCACGGTGGTGTTCGGGAGGGCAAAGCATCGTCACTGGCGTCACTCCCAGAATTCTTTACCTGTTGCCTTCCGTAGCAAGGTGATGGGCTGGCTACTTCCCCATGCCACCTACTTATTTTGTTTCTCTTTTGTTTCTCTCTGTCTCTGTCTCTCGCTCTTTCTCTCTCTCTGACGGCGCTCAGCCGTTACGTTCTCAGGGGAAGGGCAGACTGCTGGCGCCGAAGCGTTTGGGCTCTCCATGCACACAAACACACACACACACACACACACACACACACACACACACACACACACACACACACACACACACACACACACACACACACACACACACACACACACACACACACACACACACACACACACACACACACACACACACACACACACACACACACACACACACACACACACACACACACACACACACACACACACACACACACACAGGTAGCAACTCGGACACACACACACTCACCTACAGCAAATTAAGCGTATTGTTGTGTTGCCTACCCTTTTGTACACGTCCACATGTGGGTGCGGGCCACCAGCAGTTACTCCTCCTCTCTCTCCCTCGCTTTTCCCTCGTTTCCTTTGTACTCAGGGGGGTGAGGAGTTCACTGACTGAGCTGAAATGGCACTGCTGTCACCAGTTCTACCCGTCTGTCACCGGTCCTTCCACTCAGGTGGAGAGAACCGTACATGGTCACAGTACGGTTCGACCACCTCTCAGACAATGAATTAGCTTAGTTTGTTGTATGTCAAAAAAAATTATAGTGTAATTACTCAAACTACAAAAATAATTTGTTCTTAACTGACTTTCCTAGTTAAATAAATTACAAATATAAAAAATGGGATTTGACTATGTATAAAATCGAGCACACCGCCATGCAATCTCCGTAGACAAACATTGGCAGTAGAATGGCCTAACTGGTCGTGTTATTGTGAAGTGGAAATTTCTAGGAGCAGCAACATCTCAGCTGCGAGGAGTAGGATACACAAGCTCACAGAACGGGACCGTCAAGAGCTGAAGTGCGTAGTGTGTAAAAACCGTCTGTCCTCGATTGCAATATTCACTACTGCGTTTCAAACTGCCTCTGGAAGCAACATTAGCACAAGAACTGTTCTTCATGAAATGGGTTTCAACAGCCGCACACAAGCCTCAGATCTCAATGCACAATGCCAAGTGTCGGCTGGAGTGCTGTAAAACTCACCACCATTGAACTCTGGAGCAGTGGAAACACTTTCTCTGGAGTGATCAATCACGCTTCACCATCTCACAATCTGACGGACCAATTTGAGTTTGGCTCATGCCAGGAGAATGCTACCTGCCCCAATGCATAGTTCCAGGAATAATTGTCTGGGGCTGTTTTCATGGTTCGGCTAGGCCTCTTAGTTTCTGTGAATGGAAATCTTAACGCTACAGCAAACAATGACATTCTAGACGATTCTGTGCTTCTAACTTTGTGGCAAAAGTTTACGAACGGCCCTTTCCTGTTTCAGCATGACAATGCCCCGTGCACTAAGCGAGGTCAATACTCAAATGGTTTGTAGAGATCGGTGTGGAAGAACTGAGAGAAGAACTGAGCCCTGACCGCAAGTCCATCGAACACCTTTGGGATGAATTGGAACGCAGACTGCGAGCCAGGCCTAATCTCCCAACATCAGTGCCCGACCTCACTAATGCTCTTGTGGCTGAATGGAAGTTCCCGCAGCAATGTTCCAACATCTAGCGGAAAGCCTTCCCAGAAGAGAAACGTTTGACGAGCAGGTGTCCACATACTTTTGGTTATGTGGTGTACATATATATATTATTCTGCATTTTATTTTCTAACTGTTTTAGGGGTACTACCAGCCAATAAGTAATTTAATTTCCATGTCTGGATATTTGTTTTACCACAGCTCTCAAGTTTGTCCGTCTAGAGAGGTATAGAATGAGTGAGAAAAGAGAGAGGAAGGAGAGGAGAGAAATTCTTGACACTTCAAGTGACCTTCATGTGAATTTAAATCCCTGTCAGTTGTACTGCCAGAGAGTGTTTTTCTGATTTGTAAGGTTTATTTTACTTTTGACAATAAGTTTAAAGTACCATGTTTACAGAGGTAAAGTCGGATTATTTTTCCAGTCTAATTTGAAGCAGTAGGCTCTCCCTCTTCCTCCCCCTTTCTCTATCTCCCTCTTTCTCTCTGTTTCCCCATTCCCACTTTTTGACCATTTTTCTCTGTCTCTCTTCTCTAATAGTAATCCATAGTAATCTTGATCAGAGGCAGACACCAGAATTAGATGGAAAATTAAACAAATAAACACTGGTGCTTTGGATAACGTTCCCCTCTTGTCGACCCCACCCCCTGACCTCTGAGACACTCTCACAGGGGTTATGACCTCGCCGTGACCCCACGGGAGCTCGCAGTCACATGGACCTCCCAATGTTGGTTTGGCCTCCATGTCCCGACCAGACAGAAAACATACAGAATCCAATTATATGGTACACATGATCAAAACACTTCATATACTACATGTGATTATAGTACTCAATGTGCGTGTGTGTTTACATCTATCTGTATGTGAGAAATACTGTATTACAGTATTGTACTCACGTGCAATCCCATTGGGCAAACGATGCTGGTGCAGAGAAAGTTCCAGATGTGACCTGATGATGAAAGTAGATACTACTGCCACTTCATACGACGGGAAGTGACATCATTGTGCCAAGTCATTGTATCACTTTGTGACTCTAAGGAGAACTCCAAGTCTGTCCCTCATTCTATTTCTCTAAATCCAACCTAGGTGCTAATTTGCATATGTCCATATGTAATGACGTGTGTACTGTGCATGTTTGTGTGTGTTCATTGTTGTATACACGTACCTTGCTGTCTATACGCCTACATTGAAAGTCACCAACGCCTGCTACATTGTCTGTCGCTGTGCTGTGTTGATGTCGTTTACCGCTTTTCACTATCTCCCCTCCCTCTCTATGTAAATCAGCCCTGTATGGAACAACCGGTACCGGATTGACCAGCTCTAACCGCTACCCGTTAAATGGCGGCTTCAGAGTCCACTTATCCCCGCTAGAGCAGAGATGAGGTCGGACGCGATATGCCACCGTAACACATACGTGTTCTCCCCCTTATCTTGTTTATTTGATGGAGTTTTTGAAACGCAAACATTTTCTTTAGATGGCACTGTGGAACTGCGGAGAAGGATAAGCATCGGATGCAGACTTAATTGCCTGAGATAGATGCTTATTACTTCCATTAGACTGGTATATAAGGCCGGCCGTGCTCTCTCTCCCTCTGCCAGACTCTCTCTCTCTCTCTCTCTCTCTCTTGCTTTCTGCCGTTCCCTCTGTCCCTGTCTCTCTCTCTCTGTCACCCTTTTGATGTGGAGATGAAGGGGGAAAGCAGGCAACCACAGTTTAGTCCTGAACAGTTGAAAAATCTGGAAACAATTGAAATGAAATGAAATCGTTTGGAGTCTTTTTCCCCTGATCTGCTTAGCTAATGATTTTCTTACAAGTTGTTTTATGTGTACGTTTGTGTCTTTGAGCCACTGTGTGAGTCTCCCACTGTGTTACGTGTCTGTCTTTATGTGTGTGAGTGTGTGAGTGTGTGTATGCGTGCGTGTGTGTGATTAAAAGTTTGTCATTTTGCGTCATTTCTTTTATGTCCAATTATCTCTTTCCCTTTCTGTGTCTCTCTGAGCTGTGATTGTCTCCCAGCAGAATGTGACCCCTATATTGACCAGGTGAACGGTGTGTGTCTGTATGCGTCTGTGGGTTTTCTGTGTGTGTGTCTGTGTGTTCCCTGCGAATCTGTGTGTGTTGTGTTGCGGGGGCCCGACATCTCTCTCTCTCTCTGCTCTGCGCTGCCTGGCCGTTGCCTCTGTGGGATTTTCTCCTTCTCTCCCCTGGCGATACCCCCTCCCACCCCCAGCCCAGCCCAGCCTGAGCGGCATTCCTTCACGGGTTCACTGGCAAGGCTCAAGTGGCTCCCTCTTAACAGCCCCTAATCACTCCGAGCCTTAATCATAAGTCACTTTTGAAGTAATAGTCAATTTGCTGTGAGTCCACCGTTTAACAGAACAACTTTTACATAGTGGGGCCGCGAGCCAGGCAGGGAGAGATGTATAGATAGCAGGGCCCTGTCGATGGACGGTTGTTTTTTGAAGCACTCTCACACGCACAGACGCACACAAACAAACACACACACAATTTTGTTAAATATTACTGTCATCTTTTATTTCAGTTGAATTTGTGGTCCTGAATGGCTCGGTTGGTAGAGCATGGGGCATGCACCGCTACAGTTTGATTCCCGGTGCCACCCACATGTAAAATGTAAGCGCGCATGATATGATGTTGCTTTGGAAATAAAAGCATCTGGTAAATGTCATATATTATAATAAATAGACAGTTACAACTATGTGAGAAAGTTCATGTTTTCTCCCTTCAGGTTATTTCTGTCAACCCCAGAAAGGGAGCGTGTGTGTGTGTGTGTGTGTGTGTGTGTGTGTGTGTGTGTGTGTGTGTGTGTGTGTGTGTGTGTTACAGTATATTGGGGGTAACACTGGTTGTTATGATAGATCTGCTGCTGAGTGAACAGAGAGCAGGTGATGGAGATAAGACATGGAAAAGCCTACCTTTTAAAAATGTGTTTGCGTGTGTGTGTGTAATTGTGTGCATGTGGATGATGACAGTGCGACAGGAAGCACGCGGCGTTCGAACCCGTCACCTCATCACCTCACCTGCACAGTCTGAATACACATCAGATTACTCACAGTGTTACACTATGAGTGTGTGTGGGGGTGTTTCGACTGTCTACTTGTGTTGATGTGTACGTGTGCATACGTGTGAATATGTGTGTATAACTGTCCATGAATCAGGTATAAAAAGCTTGGGGCCTCCGTTGGCCAATGTTTATTGTTTACGCTTCTCCGGGTGGCGCCAGGCCCTGAAAAAACAGAAGCTGAAAAACACTTTGTTTTGGGGGAAGGCTGGGTCCTACTGCGGTTCTGTAATCACAAGCACTATCAGGGCCCCTCATCTCGTTAGAGAGAGGGAGGGAGAGGGAGGACATAAAAGGTATGTTATTCCACCCTGAGTGCACAGGGAAGGAGGCAGAGAGAGGGTGAATGGGAGGGTGCGTGCATAGTGCTCACACAGGAGATGTGGGTGCTTGGCTGTGTATCTGCCTCGATACACCCTCCATGCAGCCCCTCCTCTCTCCCCATCTCTCTCCCGTGTCCCCCAGCTTCGGTCTACTGCTGCCCCGGCCCAGGAGTCAGTCTGACTAGGTTGGGTGTGGATGGGGTTGGGGGTTAC
>NC_060186.1:16905061-17035061 GCF_021184085.1 Oncorhynchus gorbuscha | reverse complement strand
AACAGTATGGGGATGAGGTAGGTAAATTGGGTGGGCTATTTACCGATGGACTATGCACAGCTGCAGCGATCGGTTAGCTGCTCAGATAGCAGATGTTTGAAGTTGGTGAGGGAGATAAAAGTCTCCAACTTCAAGGGCCTCCTGGGTGGCGCAGTGGTTAAGGGCGCTGTACTGCAGCGACAGCTGCGCCACCAGAGACTCTGGGTTCGCGCCCAGGCTTTGTCGTAACCGGCTGCGACCGGGAGGTCTGTGGGGCAACGCACAATTTGCCTAGCGTCGTCCGGGTTAGGGAGGGTTTGGCTGGTAGGGAAATCCTTGTCTAATTGTGCACCAGCTACTCCTGTGGCGGGCCGGGTGCAATACAGCGCCCTTAACCAAGGTTGCCAGGTGCACGGTGTTTCCTCCGACACATTGGTGCGGCTGGCTTCCGGGTTGGATGGCGCTCTGTAAAGAAGGGTTGTGTATCGGAGGATGCATGACTTTCAACCTTTGTCTCTCCCGAGCCCGTACGGGAGTTGTAGCGATGAGACAAGATAGTAGCTACTAAAACATTTGGATACCACGAAATTGGGGAGAAAAAGGGGTAAAATTAAAAAAGAAAAAAAGTTACTGTGATAAACTGAAAAAAGTCTCTAACTTCAGTGATTTTTGCAATTCGTTCCAGTCACAGGCAGCAGAGAAGGAAAGGCGGCCAGATGAGGTATTGGCTTTTGGGATGATCAGTGAGATACACCTGCTGGTGGGTGTTGCCATCATGGCCAGTGAACTGAGATAAGCAAGCGCTTTACCTAGCATGGACTTGTAGATGACCTGGAGCCAGTGGGTCTGGCGACTAATATGTAGCGAGGGCCAGCCAACTAGAGCATACAGGTCGCAGTGGTGGGTGGTATAAGGTACTGTGATAAACTGCATCCAGTTTGCTGAGTAGAGTATTGGAAATCTATTTTGTAGATGACATCGCCGAAGTCGAGGATCGGTAGGTTAGTCAGTTTTACTAGGGTAAGTTTGGCTACGTGAGTGAAGGAGGCTTTAGAAAGCCAACTCTAGATTTGATTTTAGATTGGAGATGTTTGATATGAGTCTGGAAGGAGAGTTTACAGCCTAGCCAGACACCTAGTTACTTATAGATGTCCACATATTCTAGGTTGGAACCATCCAGGGTGGTGATGCTAGTTGGGCGTGTGTGTGCAGGCAGCGAATGGTTGAAAAGCATGCATTTGGTTTTACTAGCGTTTAAGAGCAGTTGGAGGCCACGGAAGGAGTGTTGTATGGCATATAAGCTCGTTTGGAGGTTAGATAGCACAGTGTCCAAGGAAGGGCCAGAAGTATAGAGAATGGTGTCGTCTGCGTAGAGGTGGATCAGGGAATCGCCCGCAGCAAGAGCAACATCATTGATATATACAGAGAAAAGAGTCGGCCCGAGAATTGAACCCTGTGGCACCCCCATAGAGACTGCCAGAGGACCGGACAACATGCCCTCCGATTTGACACACTGAACTGTGTCTGCAAATTAGTTGGTGAACCAGGTAAGGCAGTCTGCTCCACCACTATCTCTCTTTCTACTCTCTCCCCCCTCTCTATCTGCTCCACCACTATCTCTTTCTACTCTCTTCCCTCTGTCTCTCTCTGCTCCACCACTCTCTCTTTCTACTCTCTTCCCTCTCTCTCTGCTCCACCATGATCACTATTTCTACTCTCTCCTCTCTCTCGTTCCCTCTCTCTGTTCCACCACTATCGCTCTTTCTACGCTCTCCTCTCGCTCTCTCTGCTCCACCACCATATCTCTCTACTCTCTCTCCTCTTGCTCTCACTCTCTCTCTTTCTCTCCATGACCTCTCTCTGTCTCCCTAATTTTCTCTCTTTCCCTTTCTCAATCCTGTTTCTCCCTCTGCTCCCCTGTCTCCTTCCCTCCATCTCTCTGTCTCCCAGTACCCAGGGTTGATTATTAGAGCTCAGGCAGGCAGGGGGGCCTAAGGGGGGAGGAAGGGGCAGGCAGGGGGAGGAAAGCAGACCTTATCTCAGGCAATTAATCAGAGACACTCATATTGCGGGACAATTATTCAAAGCTCAGTCCTGCATAACTCGCAGCCCAAGGTGCTCCACAGTGCTCCTGCTCTTTCCATCCCCCCCGGACTGGAAGGTCAGGCAAGTGAGAGGAAGGTGGAGCTGAGAGGGAAAGGGCCTACTGTGTGTGTGTGTGTGTGTGTGTGTGTGTGTGTGTGTGTGTGTGTGTGTGTGTGTGTGTGTGTGTGTGTGTGTGTGTGTGTGTGTGTGTGTGTGTGTGTGTGTGTGTGTGTGTGTGTGTGTGTGTGTGTGTGTGTGTGTGTGTGTGTGTGTGTGTAAGTGTGTAAGTGTGTAAGTGTGTAAGTGTGTGTGTGTAAGTGTGTGTGACTAGAATAAAGCCAACAAGGTCAAAGTCATTCAAAGTCATTTCCAGAGGGTTATGTCTTTGAAGACGTCTATTCCTGTTATGTTTACATGTTGTTATAGTTTCTTCCCATTGGTGGAATGGGTGTGGATATGTGTGTGTGTGTATGGTGTGTGTGTGTGTTTAATGTCTCTGTGCTCTGTTCTTGGTGCCTAGGGCCAACAACATTATCCACATTCCTCAGTGGCAGCAGGGTGGCTCGCCTGGCACCAGCCAAACAGGAAGAGGAAATAGCTACACTACAAAACATTTATCTCCCAGAGAGACCTACAGGGCCTTCAGAAGGTATTCACACTCCTTTATTTTTTTCACACTTCGTTGTGTTACAGCCTGAATTTAAAATGGATTACATTGAGATTTTGTGTCACTGGCCTACACCACAATACCCCGAATGTCAGGGTGTGTACGAGAGGCGGATTCAGGTGCAGGAGAGCAGAGTGTAGTAAACAGGTGAACTTTAATTCCGTTCCAGAAATGACAGCACATAAGAACAATAACGTGTCAAAAACACGGAACATAGCAAATTACACACAAAGACATGGTGGGGAACAGTGGACAAAATACATGCAGTAATTATGGAATGAAAACCAGGTGTGTAATGGAACAAGACAAAACAAATGGAAAATGGAGCGGTGATGGCTAGAACGCCGCCCGAACAAGGAGAGGAGCCGAGACACCGTAAGGTCAGAGGGAAATGTTGTTTTGAGAAATGTTTATGAATTAATTAAAAAGCTAAAGCTGAAATGCCTTCAGTCAATAGGTATTCAACCCCTTTGTTGTGGCAAGCCTAAATAAGTTCAGGAGTAAAACCTGGCTTAACAAGTCGCATAAGTTGCAGCGACTCTGTGTGCAATAATAGTGTTTAACATGATTTTTGACCTCATCTCTGTACCCAACAGATACAGATAATTGTAACGTTCCTCAGTTGAGCAGTGAATTTCAAACGCAGATTCAACCACAAAGACCAGGGAGGTTTCCAATGCTTCGCAAAGGTCACCTATTGGTAGATGGGTAGAAAATAAATCAAAAGCTGACATTGAATATCCTTTGTGTAACGATCTTCTTCATCGGATGAGGAGTAGGAAGGATCGGACCAAAGTGCAGCGTGGTAAGTCTCCGTGATTATTTATTATAACAGAACACGAAAAATAACAAAGTGAATGTAAGAAATGAAAATCGAAACAGTCCTGAAAGGTGAAAACACAAAACAGGAAACAACTACCCACAAAACATCAGGTGGGAACAGGCTACCTAAGTATGGTTCTCAATCAGAGACAACGATAGTCAGCTGCCTCTGATTGGGAACCATACCAGGCCAAACACATAGAAAAGAAAACATAGAAAAACAACATAGAATGCCCACCCCAACTCACACCCCGACCAAACCAAAATAGAGACATAAACAAGGAACTAAGGTCAGGGCGTGACACTTTAACCATGGTGAAGAACAGGTGATTAACGATAGCAATTTAATTGTGCCAATTGTGCCTGCCCTATGTGAATCCCAATCACTTGTGATCAACGGCCGATTGTGATCTGGAATCAAACCAGGGTCTGTAGAGACGCCTCTAGCATTGAGATGCAGTGCCTTAGACCGCTGCGCCACTAGGGAGCCCAGACAACATCCATCGCCTCTGTTCCTCTCTTATATGTCCCTGCTTCCCTTACCTAATACACGAATGCCAACTACACCGTATGGATAAACGAGAGAGGGAGAGATGGAAGGTGGGAGAGGCAGAGTGGAGAAGAGAAAGAGCGAGTGAGTAAGAGAGCGAGAGCGAGAGCGAGAGCGAGAGCGAGAGCAGAGTAAAGAAGAGAGAGAGAGAGAGAGAGAAGGAAAGAGAGAGAGAGAGAGAGAGAGAGAGAGAAGAGAGAGAGAGAGAGATGGAAGGTGGGAGAGGCAGAGTGGAGAAGAGAAATGAAGGTGGGAGAGGCAGAGTGGAGAAGGGAAAGAGCGAGTGAGTAAAAGAGAGAGAGAGAGGGGAAAGATGGAAGGTGGGAGAGGCAGAGTGGAGTAAAAGAGAGAGAGATGGAAGGTGGGAGAGGCAGAGAGAGAGAGAGAGAGAGAGAGAGAGAGAGAGAGAGAGAGAGAGACAGAGAGAGACAGAGAGAGACAGAGAGAGACAGAGAGAGACAGAGAGACAGAGACAGAGAGACAGAGAGACAGAGAGGCAGAGAGAGAGAGATGGAAGGTGGGAGAGGCAGAGTGGAGAAGAGAAAGAGCGAGCGAGTGAGAGAGAGGGAAAAGAGAGAGAGAGAGAGAGAGAGACAAGAGAGAGAGGAGAGAGAGAAGGCAGAGTGGAGAAGAGAAAGAGGGAAAGATGGAAGGTGGGAGAGGCAGAGTAAAAGAGAGAGAGAGAGAGAGAGAGAGAGAGAGATGGAAGAGAGAGAGAGAGAGAGAGAGAGATGGAAGGTGGGAGAGGCAGAGTGGAGAAGGGAAAGATGGAAGGTGGGAGAGGCAGAGTGAGTAAAAGAGAGAGAGAGTAAAAGAGAGGGAAAGATGGAAGGTGGGGGAGAGGCAGAGTGGAGAAGGAAAGAAAGAGTGAGTGAGGTAAAGAGTGGAGAAGAAAGAGAGAGTAAAAGAGAGAGAGAGAGAGAAAGATGGAAGGTGGGAGAGGCAGAGTGGAGAAGGGAAAGAGCGAGTGAGTAAAAGAGAGAGAGAGAGAGGGAAAGATGGAAGGTGGGAGAGGCAGAGTGGAGAAGGGAAAGAGCGAGTGAGTAAAAGAGAGAGAGAGAGAGGGAAAGATGGAAGGTGGGAGAGGCAGAGTGAAATGAGAGAGAGAGAGAGAGAGAGAGAGAGAGAGAGAGAGAGAGAGAGAGAGAGAGAGAGAGAGAAGAGAGGGAGTCATGAAATGCAAATACAGCCTGCGTCCCCTTTAACAAATGAAATGTCAGGACATAAAATATTGTGGATGACAAATCCATATTCTTCCTTAAATAAAACTCTTATTGCGGCAGAGGGGTAATCATGGAGGAACAAAGAACAGGTGATTAACGATAGCAATTTATTGTATCTGGCGGCCGGAGAGGCAGAGCGGCGGAGGACAAGAGACACCATGGTTATCATAATTCATATCATAAATAACAGGCCAGAGCCCATCACAACACAGTCCCGATGTCATCCAGAATAACCTTTGATAACAATTACCATAGAAGGCAGTCCGAACCCTGAAGTCACAATGTTATCTTATCCCTATTCTGTGCTTGTAGAATACAACAGTATTACCATATAGATTAGGCTATTTATAATAGAGCGTGTCACTCCGGGTGCGGCCCCTGCTTTAAAGAACCCATCTCACAAGGAGTATGTGTGTGTTTATGTGTGTGTGTGTGTGTGTCTATGTGTAGGTGTGTATAGCATGGTGGAGACGTGCCGTAGCGTGTGCGTGTGTGTCGTACATGTGCGTGTGTGTGTTGGTGTTTGTGTGTGTGTGTGTAGGTGTGTATAGCATGGTGGGGACGTGCCGTAGCGTGTGCACATCTATATGTGTGTGTGTGTTGGCCACAGTGGGTGGGGTAGGTGGACCTGTCAATGGGAGGAGATTATGGGCAGGTCTTTATGTGGGGCTCAACTGCCCTCTCTCAGTATCACCCTGCTGCACATTGCCGGGGGGGGGGGGGGGGGGGCTGACAATGGGAGGGGGAGTGGGAGTGAGGAGGGGGCGTGGTGAGGGGGTAAGGGAGAAGCTGGAGGAGATATTAGGAGGAATACTTTGATAACTGTTGTAGATTCCTCCCCAGGCTGACATGTATGGGCCTATCTTGTCCAAGGTGTTGTTCTCCTTGTTTTAACTCCGATCCCGGGTAGTGCTACCCTCTCCTCCTCCACTCCTAGGCTGCTCCTGCTGAGCTGACACAACAACACTGTGTGCCTGTGGTCAGTACACATACATTTTGTGTGTCTCAGTGTGTGTCTGTGCCTGTGTAGCGCATGCGTTTATATACTGTACAAATGTAAGGCCCTCTTGTTAGGCCCAACACCAAGTCCCCCAAGATTGGTATGTCTCACCTGATTCTCCCACACACCAGCACAGGGCCTACCACAGAGAGGGGAAGTCCTCTGGAAACTGAGGAAGTAGCAGAAGGGGAAAATGAGAGTTGGGTTGGGTGATGTCGATAGAAAGGATGGAGGAGCGTAGGTTAGAATGGGAAGGGCAAAGGAGAGGAATAGATTTCAGGTGCAAGGGATGAAACAAGGGGATGCCCTCAAGGAAAGTAGTTAGAATTAGGATGTACTCACACCCTGAATGTGAGGCTTAGGAACAGAGAGAGGAGGACAAGAGGAGAGATAAAGAGAGGAGAGCAGGCGGGGTGAAGAGATGAGAGGAGGGACAAGACAAGGACAGGGTGATGGAGAAGAGGAGGGAAGAGACAAGGACAGGGTGTCGGTGGAGAGGAGGAGGGAAGAGACAAGGACAGGGTGACGAGAGGAGAGGAGGGAAGAGACAAGGACAGGGTGTCGGTGGAGAGGAGAGGAGGAAGAGACAAGGACAGGGTGACGAGAGGAGAGGAGGGAAGAGACAAGGACAGGGTGAAGAGAGGAGAGGAGGGAAGAGACAAGGACAGGGTGATGGAGAAGAGGAGGGAAGAGACAAGGACAGGGTGAAGAGAGGAGGGAAGAGATAAGGACAGGGTGATGGAGAGGAGAGGAGGGAAGAGATAAGGACAGGGTGAAGAGAGGAGAGGAGGGAAGAGACAAGGACAGGGTGATGGAGAAGAGGAGGGAAGAGACAAGGACAGGGTGATGGAGAGAGGAGGAGGGAAGAGACAAGGACAGGGTGAAGGACAGGGTGAGGAGAGGAGGGAAGAGACAAGGACAGGGTGAAGAGAGGAGAGGGAGGGAAGAGATAAGGACAGGGTGATGGAGAGAGAGGAGGGAAGAGACAAGGACAGGGTGATGAGAGAAGAGGAGGAAGAGACAAGGACAGGGTGAAGAGAGAGGAGAGAGAAGAGACAAGGAAGAGAGGAAGAGACAGGACAGTGAAGAGAGGAGAGAAGGGAAGAGACAAGGACAGGGTGATGGAGAAGAGAAGGGAAGAGACAAGGACAGGGTGAAGAGAGGAGAGGAGGGAAGAGACAAGGACAGGGTGAGGGAGAAGAGAAGGGAAGAGACAAGGACAGGGTGAAGGAGAGAGAAGGGAAGAGACAAGGACAGGGTGAAGAGAGAAGAGGAGGGAAGAGACAAGGACAGGGTGAAGGAGAAGAGACAAGGAGGGAAGAGACAAGGACAGGGTGAAGAGAGAAGAGGAGGAAAGAGACAAGGACAGGGTGATGGAGAAGAGAGGGAAGAGACAAGGACAGGGTGAAGAGAGGAGAGAGAGGGAAGAGACAAGGACAGGGTGATGGAGAAGAAGGGAAGAGACAAGAACAGGAGAGGTGATGGAGGGAAGAGACAAGGACAGGGTGATGGAGGGAAGAGACAAGGACAGGGTGAAGAGAGAGGAGGGAAGAGACAAGGACAGGGTGATGGAGAAGAGGAAAGAGACAAGGACAGGGTGAAGAGAGGAGAGGAGGGAAGAGACAAGGACAGGGTGATGGAGAAGAGGAGGGAAGAGACAAGGACAGGGTGATGGAGAAGAGGAGGGAAGAGACAAGGACAGGGTGATGGAGAGGAGGGAAGAGACACGGACAGGGTGATGGAGAAGAGGAGGAAGAGACAAGGACAGGGTGATGGAGAAGAGGAGGGAAGAGACACGGACAGGGTGATGGAGAAGAGGAGGGAAGAGACACGGACAGGGTGATGGAGAAGAGGAGGGAAGAGACAAGGACAGGGTGATGGAGAGAGGAGGGAAGAGACAAGGACGGGGTGAAGAGAGGAGAGGAGGGAAGAGACAAGGACAGGGTGATGGAGAAGAGGAGGGAAGAGACAAGGACAGGGTGATGGAGAAGGAGGGAAGAGACAAGGAGGGAAGAGACAAGGACAGGGTGATGGAGAAGAGGAGGGAAGAGACAAGGACAGGGTGATGGAGAAGAGGAGGGAAGAGACAAGGACAGGGTGATGGAGAAGAGGAGGGAAGAGACAAGGACAGGGTGATGGAGAAGAGGAGGGAAGAGACAAGGACAGGGTGATGGAGAAGAGGAGGGAAGAGACAAGGACAGGGTGATGGAGAAGAGACAAGGACAGGGTGATGGAGAAGAGGAGGGAAGAGACAAGGACAGGGTGAAGAGAGGAGAGGAGGGAAGAGACAAGGACAGGGTGATGGAGAAGAGGAGGGAAGAGACAAGGACAGGGTGATGGAGAGAGGAGGGAAGAGACAAGGACAGGGTGATGGAGAAGAGGAAGGGGAAGAGACAAGGACAGGGTGATGGAGAAGAGGAGGAAGAGACAAGGACAGGGTGAAGAGAGGAGAAGGGAAGAGACAAGGACAGGGTGAAGAGAGGAAGAGGAGGGAAGAGACAAGGACAGGGTGATGGAGAAGAGGAGGGAAGAGACAAGGACAGGGTGAAGGAGAAGAGGAGGGAAGAGACAAGGACAGGGTGATGGAGAAGAGAGGGAAGAGACAAGGACAGGGTGATGGAGAAGAGAGGGAAAGAGACAGGACAGGGTGATGGAGAGAGAAGAGACAAGGACAGGGTGAAGAGAAGAGGACAAGGACAGTGATGGAGAAGAGGAGGAAGAGACAAGGACAGGGTGATGGAGAAGGAAGAGAGGAGGGAAGAGACAAGGACAGGGTGATGGAGAAGAGGAGGGAAGAGACAAGGACAGGGTGATGGAGAAGAGGAGGGAAGAGACAAGGACAGGGTGATGGAAGAGAGACAAAGGACAGGGTGAAGAGGAGGGAAGAGACAGGACAGGGTGAAGAGAAGAGAGGAGGGAAGAGACAAGGACAGGGTGATGGAGAAGAGGAGGGAAGAGACAAGGACAGGGTGATGGAGAAGAGGGAGGACAAGAAGAGACAAGGACAGGGTGATGGAGAAGAGGAGGAAGAACAAGAGGGGTGAGAGGAGGAAGAGACAAGGACAGGGTGAAGGAGGAGAGGAGGGAAGAGACAAGGACAGGGTGAAGGAGAAGAGGAGGGAAGGAGACAAGGACAGGGGGTGATGGAGAAGAGGAGGGAAGAGACAAGGACAGGGTGATGGAGAAGAGGAGGGAAGAGACAAGGACAGGGTGAAGAGAGAAGAGGAGGGAAGAGACAAGGACAGGGTGATGGAGAAGAGGAGGAAGAGACAAGGACAGGGTGATGGAGAAGAGAAGAAGAGACAAGGACAGGGTGAAGAGAGAGAGGAGGGAAGAGACAAGGACAGGGTGATGGAGAAGAGGAGGGAAGAGACAAGGACAGGGTGATGGAGAAGAGGAGGGAAGAGACAAGGACAGGGTGATGGAGAAGAGGAGGGAAGAGACAAGGACAGGGTGATGGAGAGAGGAGGGAAGAGACAGGGTGAGGAGGGTGATGGAGAGAGGAGGGAAGAGACAAGGACAGGGTGATGGAGAGAGGAGGGAGGAGACAGGGTGAAGAGACAAGGACAGGGTGAAGAGAGGAGAGGAGGGAAGAGACAAGGACAGGGTGATGGAGAAGAGGGAAGGAAAGAGACACGGACAGGGTGATGGAGAAGAGGAGGGAAGAGACAAGGACAGGGTGATGGAGAAGAGAGAGACAAGGACAGGGTGATGGAGAAGAGGAGGGAAGAGACAAGGACAGGGTGATGGAGAAGAGGAGGGAAGGAAGAGACAAGGACAGGGGGTGAAGGAGAAGAGGAGGGAAGAGACAAGGACAAGGACAGGGTGATGGAGAAGAGGAGGAAGAGACAAGGACAGGGTGATGGAGAAGAGGAGGGAAGAGACAAGGACAGGGTGATGGAGAAGAGGAGGGAAGAGACAAGGACAGGGTGATGGAGAAGGAGAGGAGGAAGAGACAAGGACAGGGAAGGAGAAGAGGAGGAAGACACAAGGACAGGGTGATGGAGAAGAGGAGGGAAGAGACAAGGACAGGGTGAAGAGAGGAGAGGAGGGAAGAGACAAGGACAGGGTGATGGAGAAGAGAAGGAAGAGACAAGGACAGGAAGAGGAGAGGGGAAGAGGACAAGGACAAGGACAGGGTGATGGAGAAGAGGGAGGAAGAGACAAGGACAGGGTGATGGAGAAGAGGAGGAAGAGACAAGGACAGGGGTGAAGAGAGAGAGGAGGAAAGAGACAAGGACAGGGTGATGGAGAAGAGGAGGGAAGAGACAAGGACAGGGTGATGGAGAAGAGGAGGGAAGAGACAAGGACAGGGTGATGAGAGAGAAGGGAAGAGACAAGGACAGGGTGATGGAGAAGAGGAGGGAAGAGACAAGGACAGGGTGAAGAGAGGAGAGGAGGGAAGAGACAAGGACAGGGTGATGGAGAAGAGGAGGGAAGAGACAAGGACAGGGTGATGGAGAAGAGGAGGGAAGAGACAAGGACAGGGTGATGGAGAAGAGGAGGGAAGAGACAAGGACAGGGTGATGGAGAAGAGAGAGGGAAGAGACAAGGACAGGGTGATGGAGAAGAGGAGGAAGAGACAAGGACAGGGTGATGGAGAAGAGAGGAGGGAAGAGACAAGGACAGGGTGATGGAGAAGAGGAGGGAAGAGACAAGACAGGGTGATGGAGAAGAGGAGGAAGAGACAAGGACAGGGTGATGGAGAAGAGGAGGGAAGAGACAAGGACAGGGTGATGGAGAAGAGGAGGAAGAGACAAGGACAGGGTGATGGAGAAGAGAAGGGAAGAGACAAGGGGGTGATGGAGAAGAGGAGGGAAGAGACAAGGACAGGGTGAAGAGACAAAGAGACAAGGACAGGGTGAAGAGAGGAGAGGAGGGAAGAGACAAGGACAGATGATGGAGAAGAGAAGGGAAGAGACAAGGACAGGGTGATGATGGAAGAAGGACAGGGTGATGGAGAAGAGACAAGGACAGGGTGATGGAGAAGAGGAGGAAGAGACAAGGACAGGGTGATGGAGAAGAAAGAGACAAGGACAGGGTGAAGAGAGGTGAAGAGAGGAGGGAAGAGACAAGGACAGGGTGATGGAGAAGAGGAGGGAAGAGACAAGGACAGGGTGATGGAGAAGAGGAGGGAAGAGACAAGGACAGGGTGAAGAGAAGAGACAAGGACAGGGTGATGGAGAAGAGGAGGGAAGAGACAAGGACAGGGTGATGGAGAAGAGGAGGAAGAGACAAGGACAGGGTGAAGAGAGGAGGAGGGAAGAGACAAGGACAGGGTGATGGAGAAGAGGAGGGAAGAGATAAGGACAGGGTGATGGAGAAGAGGAGGGAAGAGACAAGGACAGGGTGATGGAGAAGAGGAGGGAAGAGACAAGGACAGGGTGATGGAGAAGAGAGGAGGGAAGAGACAAGGACAGGGTGATGGAGAAGAGAGGAAGAGACAAGGACAGGGTGATGGAGAAGAGGAGGAAGAGACAAGGACAGGGTGATGGAGAAGAGACAAGGACAGGGAAGAGACAAGGACAGGGTGAAGGAGAAGAGGAGGGAAGAGACAAGGACAGGGTGAAGAGAGAAGAGGACAGGGTGATGAGGGAAGAGACAAGGACAGGGTGATGGAGAAGAGGAGGGAAGAGACAAGGACAGGGTGATGGAGAAGAGGAGGGAAGAGACAAGGACAGGGTGATGGAGAGAGGGAAGAGACAAGGACAGGGTGATGGAGAAGACAAGGACAGGGTGATGGAGAAGAGAGACAAGAGGGAAGAGACAAGAGACAGGGTGATGGAGAAGAGAAGAGGGAAGAGACAAGGACAGGGTGATGGAGAAGAGGAGGGAAGAGACAAGGACAGGGTGATGGAGAAGAGAAGGGAAGAGACAAGACAGGGTGATGGAGAAGAGGAGGAAGAGACAAGGACAGGGTGATGGAGAAGAGAGGGAAGAGACAAGGACAGGGTGATGGAGAAGAGGAGGGAAGAGACAAGGACAGGGTGATGGAGAAGGAGAAGAGACACGAGGGAAAGAGACAAGGACAGGGTGATGGAGAAGAGGAGGGAAGAGACAAGGACAGGGTGATGGAGAAGAGGAGGGAAGAGACAAGGACAGGGTGATGAGAGGAGAGGAAGGGAAGAGACAAGGACAGGGTGATGGAGAAGAGGAGGGAAGAGACAAGGACAGGGTGATGGAGAAGAGGAGGGAAGAGACAAGGACAGGGTGATGGAGAAGAGGAGGGAAGAGACAAGGACAGGGTGATGGAGAAGAGGAGGGAAGAGACAAGGACAGGGTGATGGAGAAGAGGAGGAAGAACAAGAGACAAGGACAAGGACAGGGTGATGGAGAAGAGGAGGGAAGAGACACGGACAGGGTGATGGAGAAGAGAAAGGGAAGAGACAAGGACAGGGTGATGGAGAAGAGGAGGGAAGAGACAAGGACAGGGTGATGGAGAAGAGGAGGGAAGAGACACACAAGGACAGGGTGATGGAGAAGAGAAGTGAAGAGACAAGGACAGGGTGAAGAGGGGAGAGGAGGGAAGAGACAAGGACAGATGATGGAGAAGAAGGGGAAGAGACAAGGACAGGGTGATGGAGAAGAGGAGGGAAGAGACAAGACAGGGTGATGGAGAAGAGGGAAGAGACAAGGACAGGGTGATGGAGAAGAGGAGGGAAGAGACAAGGACAGGGTGAAGGGAGAGAGGGAAGAGACAAGGACAGGGTGATGGAGAAGAGGAGGGAAGAGACAAGGACAGGGTGATGGAGAAGAGGGAGGGAAGAGACAAGGACAGGGTGATGGAGGAGGAGAGAGGAGGAAGAGACAAGGACAGGGGTGAAGAGAGAAGAGGAGGGAAGAGACAAGGACAGGGTGATGGAGAGAGAGGGAAGAGATAAGGAGGGTGAAGAGACAAGGACAGGGTGATGGAGAAGAGGAGGGAAGAGATAAGGACAGGGTGAAGAGAGGAGGAAGAGACAAGGACAGGGTGATGGAGAAGAGGAGGGAAGAGACAAGGACAGGGTGAAGGAGAAGAGGAGGGAAGAGACAAGGACAGGGTGATGGAGAAGAGGAGGGAAGAGACAAGGACAGGGTGATGGAGAAGAGGAGGGAAGAGACAAGGACAGGGTGATGGAGAAGAGAAGGGAAGAGACAAGGACAGGGTGATGGAGAAGAGGAGGGAAGAGACAAGGACAGGGTGATGGAGAAGAGAGGAGGACAAGGACAGGGTGAAGAGACAAGAGACAGGGTGATGGAGAAGAGGAGGGAAGAGACAAGGACAGGGTGATGGAGAAGAGACAAGGACAGGGTGAAGGAGAGAGAAAGACAGGGTGATGGAGAAGAGGGAAGAGACAAGACAGGGTGATGGAGAAGAGAGAGACAAGGACAGGGTGATGGAGAAGAGGAGGGAAGAGACAAGGACAGGGTGATGGAGAGAGGAGGGAAGAGACAAGGACAGGGTGATGGAGGAGAGGAGGGAAGAGACAAGGACAGGGTGAAGGTGATGGAGAAGAGGGTGATGGAAGAGACAAGGACAGGGTGATGGAGAAGAGGAGGGAAGAGACAAGGACAGGGTGATGGAGAAGAGAAGGGAAGAGACAAGACAGGGTGATGGAGAAGAGGAGGGAAGAGACAAGGACAGGGTGATGGAGAAGAGGGGGAAGAGACAAGGACAGGGTGATGGAGAGAGAAGGGAAGAGGGAGGGAAGAGACAAGGAGGGTGAAGAGGAGGGAAGAGACAAGGACAGGGTGATGGAGAAGAGGAGGGAAGAGACAAGGACAGGGTGATGGAGAAGAGGAGGGAAGAGACAAGGACAGGGTGATGGAGAAGAGGAGGGAAGAGACAAGGACAGGGTGAAGAGAGGGGAAGAGAGGAGGGAAGAGACAAGGACAGGGTGATGGAGAAGAGGAGGGAAGAGACAAGGACAGGGTGATGGAGAAGAGGAGGGAAGAGACAAGGACAGGGTGATGGAGAAGAGGAGGGAAGAGACAAGGACAGGGTGAAGAGAGAGAGAGGAAGGGACAGGGTGATGACAAGGACAGGGTGATGGAGAAGAGGAGGGAAGAGACAAGGACAGGGTGATGGAGAAGAGAAGGGAAGAGACAAGGACAGGGTGATGGAGAAGAGGAGGGAAGAGACAAGGACAGGGTGAAGAGAGGAGAGGAGGGAAGAGACAAGGACAGGGTGATGGAGAAGAGGAGGGAAGAGACAAGGACAGGGTGAAGAGAGGAGAGGAGGGAAGAGACAAGGACAGGGTGATGGAGAAGAGGAAGAGACAAGGACAGGGTGAAGACAAGGACAGGGTGATGGAGAAGAGGAGGGAAGAGACAAGGACAGGGTGATGGAGAAGGAGGAGGGAAGAGACAAGGACAGAATGGAGAAGAGGAGGGAAGAGACAAGGACAGGGTGATGGAGAAGAGAAGGACAGGGTGAAGAGACAAGGACAGGGTGAAGAGAGGAGAGGAGGGAAGAGACAAGGACAGAGATGATGGAGAAGAGGAGAAGGGAAGAGACAAGGACAGGGTGATGGAGAAGAGAAGAGAGAGGGTGATGGAGAAGAGGAGGAAGAGACAAGGACAGGGTGATGGAGAAGAGGAGGGAAGAGACAAGGACAGGGTGATGGAGAAGAGGAGGGAAGAGACAAGGACAGGGTGATGGAGAGAGACAAGGACAGAGACAAGGACAGGGTGAAGAGAGAGAGGAGGGAAGAGACAAGGACAGGGTGAAGAGAGAAGAGGAGGGAAGAGACAAGGACAGGGTGATGGAGAAGAGGAGGGAAGAGACAAGGACAGGGTGATGGAGAAGAGGAGGGAAGAGACAAGGACAGGGTGATGGAGAAGAGGAGAAGAGACAAGGACAGGGTGATGGAGAAGAGGAGGGAAGAGACAAGGACAGGGTGATGGAGAAGAGAAGGGAAGAGACAAGGACAGGGTGAAGAGAGGAGAGGAGGGAAGAGACAAGGACAGATGATGGAGAAGAGGAGGGAAGAGACAAGGACAGGGTGAAGAGAGAAGAGGAGGGAAGAGACAAGGACAGGGTGATGGAGAAGAGGAGGGAAGAGACAAGGACAGGGTGATGGAGAAGAGAAGAGAGACAAGGACAGGGTGATGGAGAAGAGGAGGGAAGAGACAAGGACAGGGTGAAGGAGAAGAGGAGGGAAGAGACAAGGACAGGGTGATGGAGAAGAGGAGGGAAGAGACAAGGACAGGGTGAAGAGAGGAGAGGAGGGAAGAGACAAGGACAGGGTGATGGAGAAGAGGAGGGAAGAGACAAGGACAGGGTGATGGAGAGAGAGAAGAGGGAAGAGACAAGGACAGGGTGATGGAGAAGAGGAGGGAAGAGACAAGGACAGGGTGATGGAGAAGAGGAGGGAAGAGACAAGGACAGGGTGATGGAGAAGAGGAGGGAAGAGACAAGGACAGGGTGATGGAGAAGAGGAGGGAAGAGACAAGGACAGGGTGATGGAGAAGAGGAGGGAAGAGACAAGGACAGGGTGAAGAGAGGAGGAGGGAAGAGACAAGGACAGGGTGATGGAGAAGAGGAGGGAAGAGACAAGGACAGGGTGATGGAGAAGAGGAGGGAAGAGACAAGGACAGGGTGAGAAGAGAGGAGAGGAGGGAAGAGACAAGGACAGGGTGATGGAGAAGAGGGGGAAGAGACAAGGACAGGGTGATGGAGAAGAGGGGGAAGAGACAAGGACAGGGTGAAGAGAGGAGAGGAGGGAAGAGACAAGGACAGGGTGATGGAGAAGAGGAGGGAAGAGACAAGGACAGGGTGATGGAGAAGAGGAGGGAAGAGACAAGGACAGGGTGATGGAGAAGAGAGGGAAGAGACAAGGACAGGGTGATGGAGAAGAGGAGGGAAGAGACAAGGACAGGGTGATGGAGAAGAGGAGGGAAGAGACAGGACAGGGTGATGGAGAAGAGAAGGGAAGAGACAAGGACAGGGTGATGGAGAAGAGGAGGGAAGAGACAAGGACAGGGTGATGGAGAAGAGGAGGGAAGAGACAAGGACAGGGTGATGGAGAAGAGAAGGGAAGAGACAAGGACAGGGTGATGGAGAAGAGGAGGGAAGAGACAAGGACAGGGTGATGGAGAAGAGGAGGGAAGAGACAAGGACAGGGTGATGGAGAAGAGGAGGGAAGAGACAAGGACAGGGTGATGGAGAAGAGGAGGGAAGAGACAAGGACAGGGTGATGGAGAAGAGAGAGGGAAGAGACAAGGACAGGGTGATGGAGAAGAGAGAAGAGGGGAAGAGACAAGGACAGGGTGAAGGAGAAGAGGAGGGAAGAGACAAGGACAGGGAAGAGGAGAGGAGATGATGAGAAGAGGAGGGAAGAGACAAGGACAGGGTGATGGAGAAGAGGAGGGAAGAGACAAGGACAGGGTGAAGAGAGGAGAGGAGGGAAGAGACAAGGACAGGGTGATGGAGAAGAGGAGGGAAGAGACAAGGACAGGGTGATGGAGAAGAGGAGGGAAGAGACAAGGACAGGGTGATGGAGAAGAGGAGGGAAGAGACAAGGACAGGGTGATGGAGAAGAGGAAAGAGACAAGGACAGGGTGATGGAGAAGAGGAGGGAAGAGACAAGGACAGGGTGATGGAGAAGAGAAGGGAAGAGACAAGGACAGGGTGATGGAGAAGAGGAGGGAAGAGACAAGGACAGGGTGATGGAGAAGAGGAGGGAAGAGACAAGGACAGGGTGATGGAGAAGAGGAGGGAAGAGACAAGGACAGGGTGATGGAGAAGAGGAGGGAAGAGACAAGGACAGGTGATGGAGAAGATGGAAGAGACAAGGACAAGGACAGGGTGATGGAGAAGAGGAGGGAAGAGACAAGGACAGGGTGATGGAGAAGAGAAGGAAGAGACAAGGACAGGGTGAAGAGGGAGAGGAGGGAAGAGACAAGGACAGATGATGGAGAAGAGAAGGAAGAGACAAGGACAGGGTGATGGAGAAGAGGAGGGAAGAGACAAGGACAGGGTGAAGGAGAAGAGGAGACAAGGACAGGGTGATGGAGAAGAGACAAGGACAGGGTGATGGAGAAGAGGAGGGAAGAGACAAGGACAGGGTGAAGAGAGGAGAGGAGGGAAGAGACAAGGACAGGGTGATGGAGAAGAGGAGGGAAGAGACAAGGACAGGGTGATGGAGAGAGGAGGGAAGAGACACAGGACAGGGTGAAGAGAGGGAAGAGACAAGGACAGGGTGAAGGAGAAGAGGAGGGAAGAGACAAGGACAGGGTGATGGAGAAGAGGAGGGAAGAGACAAGGACAGGGTGAAGAGAGAAGAGGAGGGAAGAGACAAGGACAGGGTGATGGAGAAGAGGAGGGAAGAGACAAGGACAGGGTGATGGAGAAGAGGAGGGAAGAGACAAGGACAGGGTGATGGAGAAGAGGAGGGAAGAGACAAGGACAGGGTGATGGAGAAGAGGAGGGAAGAGACAAGGACAGGGTGAAGAGAGGAGAGGAGGGAAGAGACAAGGACAGGGTGATGGAGAAGAGGAGGGAAGAGACAAGGACAGGGTGATGGAGAAGAGGAGGGAAGAGACAAGGACAGGGTGAAGGAGAAGAGGAGGGAAGAGACAAGGACAGGGTGATGGAGAAGAGGGAGGGAAGAGACAAGGACAGGGTGATGGAGAAGAGGAGGGAAGAGACAAGGACAGGGTGATGGAGAAGAGAAGGGAAGAGACAAGGACAGGGTGATGGAGAAGAGGAGGAAGAGACAAGGACAGGGTGATGGAGAAGAGGAAGAGACAAGGACAGGGTGATTGAAGGAGGGAAGAGACAAGGACAGGGTGAAGGTGGAGAGGAGGGAAGAGACAAGACAGGGTAAGAGAGATGGAGAAGAGAAGGGAAGAGACAAGGACAGGGTGATGGAGAAGAGGAGGGAAGAGACAAGGACAGGGTGATGGAGAAGAGGAGGAAGAGACAAGAAGACAGGGTGATGGAGAAGAGAGGGAAGAGACAAGGACAGGGTGAAGAGAGGAGAGACAAGGAGGGAAGAGACAAGGACAGGGTGATGGAGAAGAGGAGGGAAGAGACAAGGACAGGGTGATGGAGAAGAGGAGGGAAGAGACAAGGACAGGGTGATGGAGAAGAGGAGGGAAGAGACAAGGACAGGGTGATGGAGAAGAGGAGGGAAGAGACAAGGACAGGGTGAAGGAGAGGAGAGGAGGGAAGAGACAAGGACAGGGTGATGGAGAAGAGAAGGGAAGAGACAAGGACAGGGTGAAGGAGAAGAGGAGGGAAGAGACAAGGACAGGGTGATGGAGAAGAGGAGGGAAGAGACAAGGACAGGGTGATGGAGAAGAGGGAAGAGACAAGGACAGGGTGATGGAGAGGAGGGAGGGAAGAGACAAGGACAGGGTGATGGAGGAGAGGAGGGAAGAGACACGGACAGGGTGATGGAGAAGAGAAGGGAAGAGACAAGGACAGGGTGATGGAGAAGAGGAGGGAAGAGACAAGGACAGGGTGATGGAGAAGAGGAGGGAAGAGACAAGGACAGGGTGATGGAGAAGAGGAGGGAAGAGACAAGGACAGGGTGAAGAGAGGAGAGGAGGGAAGAGACAAGGACAGGGTGATGGAGAAGAGGAGGGAAGAGCCACAGACAGGGTGATGGAGAAGAGAAGGGAAGAGACAAGGACAGGGTGATGGAGAAGAGGAGGGAAGAGACAAGGACAGGGTGAAGAGAGGAGAGGAGGGAAGAGACAAGGACAGGGTGATGGAGAAGAGAAGGGAAGAGACAAGGACAGGGTGAAGAGAGGAGAGGAGGGAAGAGACAAGGACAGGGTGAAGAGAGAAGAGGAGGGAAGAGACAAGGACAGGGTGAAGAGAGAAGAGGAGGGAAGAGACAAGGACAGGGTGAAGAGAGAAGAGAGAGAGGAAGAGACAAGGACAGGGTGATGGAGAAGGAGAGAGGGAAGAGACAAGGACAGGGTGATGGAGAAGAGGAGGGAAGAGACAAGGACAGGGTGATGGAGAAGAGGAGGGAAGAGACAAGGACAGGGTGATGGAGAAGAGAAGGGAAGAGACAAGGACAGGGTGATGGAGAAGAGGAGGGAAGAGACAAGGACAGGGTGATGGAGAAGAGGAGGGAAGAGACAAGGACAGGGTGATGACAAGGACAGGGAGAGGAGGGAAGAGACAAGGACAGGGTGATGGAGAAGAGGAGGGAAGAGACAGGGTGAAGGAGACAAGGACAGGGTGATGGAGAAGAGGAGGGAAGAGACAAGGACAGGGTGAAGAGAGGAGAGGAGGGAAGAGACAAGGACAGGGTGATGGAGAAGAGGGGGGAAGAGACAAGGACAGGGTGAAGAGAGGAGAGGAGGGAAGAGACAAGGACAGGGTGATGGAGAAGAGGAGGGAAGAGACAAGGACAGGGTGAAGAGAGGAGAGGAGGGAAGAGACAAGGACAGGGTGATGGAGAAGAGGAAAGAGACAAGGACAGGGTGAAGAGAGGAGAGGAGGGAAGAGACAAGGACAGGGTGATGGAGAAGAGGAGGGAAGAGACAAGGACAGGGTGATGGAGAAGAGGAGGGAAGAGACAAGGACAGGGTGATGGAGAAGAGGAGGGAAGAGACAAGGACAGGGTGATGGAGAAGAGGAGGGAAGAGACAAGGACAGGGTGATGGAGAAGAGGAGGGAAGAGACAAGGACAGGGTGATGGAGAAGAGAGGGAAGAGACAAGGACAGGGTGAAGAGAGAGAGGAGGGAAGAGACAAGGACAGGGTGATGGAGAAGAGAGGGAAGAGACAAGGACAGGGTGAAGGAGGAGAGGAGGGAAGAGACAAGGACAGGGTGATGGAGAAGAGGAGGGAAGAGACAAGGACAGGGTGATGGAGAAGAGAAGGGAAGAGACAAGGACAGGGTGATGGAGAAGAGGACGGAAGACACAAGGACAGGGTGATGGAGAAGAGGGAGGAAGAGACAAGGACAGGGTGAAGAGAGGAGAGGAGGGAAGAGACAAGGACAGGGTGATGGAGAAGAGAAGGGGAAGAGACAAGGACAGGGTGAAGAGAGGAGAGGAGGGAAGAGACAAGGACAGGGTGATGGAGAAGAGGAGGGAAGAGACAAGGACAGGGTGATGGAGAAGAGGAGGGAAGAGACAAGGACAGGGTGAAGAGAGGAGAGGAGGGAAGAGACAAGGACAGGGTGATGGAGAAGAGGAGGGAAGAGACAAGGACAGGGTGATGGAGAAGAGAAGGGAAGAGACAAGGACAGGGTGATGGAGAAGAGGAGGGAAGAGACAAGGACAGGGTGAAGAGAGGAGAGGAGGGAAGAGACAAAGACAGGGTGATGGAGAAGAGGGAAGAGACAAGGACAGGGTGAAGAGAGGAGAGGAGGGAAGAGACAAGGACAGGGTGATGGAGAAGAGAAGGGAAGAGACAAGGACAGGGTGATGGAGAAGAGGAGGGAAGAGACAAGGACAGGGTGATGGAGAAGAGAAGGGAAGAGACAAGGACAGGGTGATGGAGAAGAGGAGGGAAGAGACAAGGACAGGGTGATGGAGAAGAGAAGGGAAGAGACAAGGACAGGGTGATGGAGAACAGAAGGGAAGAGACAAGGACAGGGTGATGGAGAAGAGGAGGGAAGAGACAAGGACCGGGTGATGGAGAAGAGGAGGGAAGAGACACGGACAGGGTGATGGAGAAGATAAGGGAAGAGACAAGGACAGGGTGATGGAGAAGAGGAGGGAAGAGACACGGATAAGGTGATGGAGAACAGAAGGGAAGAGACAAGGACAGGGTGATGGAGAAGAGGAGGGAAGAGACAAGGACGGGGTGATGGAGAAGAGGAGGGAAGAGACACGGACAGGGTGATTGAGAAGAGAAGTGAAGAGACAAGGACAGGGTGAAGAGGGGAGAGGAGGGAAGAGACAAGGACAGATGATGGAGAAGTGAAGGGAAGAGACAATGACAGGGTGATAGAGAAGAGGAGGGAAGAGACAAGAACAGGGTGATGGAGAAGAGGGAAGAGACAAGGACAGGGTGATTGAGACGAGGGGGGAAGAGACAAGGACAGGGTGTAGGTGGAGAGGAGGGAAGAGACAAGGACAGGGTGATGGAGAAGAGGAGGGAAGAGACAAGGACAGGGTGATTGAGACGAGGAGGGAAGAGACAAGGACAGGGTGTAGGTGGAGAGGAGGGAAGAGACAAGGACAGGGTGAAGAGAGAAGAGGAGGGAAGAGACAAGGACAGGGTGATGGAGAGGAGGAGGGAAGAGATAAGGACAGGGTGAAGAGAGGAGAGGAGGGAAGAGACAAGGCCAGGGTGATGGAGAAGAGGAGGGAAGAGATAAGGACAGGGTGATGGAGAAGAGGAGGGAAGAGACAAGGACAGGGTGATGGAGAAGAGGAGGGAAGAGACAAGCACAGGGTGAAGAGAAGAGAGGAGGGAAGACAAGGACAGGGTGATGGAGAAGAGGAGGGAAGAGACAAGGACAGGGTGATGGAGAAGAGAAGGGAAGAGACAAGGACAGGGTGATGGAGAAGAGAAGAGGGAAGAGACAAGGACAGGGTGAAGAGAGGAGAGGAGGGAAGAGACAAGAACAGGGTGAAGAGAGGAGAGGAGGGAAGAGACAAGGACAGGGTGATGGAGAAGAGGAGGGAAGAGACAAGGACAGATGGAGAAGTGAAGGGAAGAGACAATGACAGGGTGATAGAGAAGAGGGAAGAGACAAGAACAGGGTGATGGAGAAGAGGGAAGAGACAAGGACAGGGTGATTGAGACGAGGAGGGAAGAGACAAGGACAGGGTGTAGGTGGAGAGGAGGGAAGAGACACGAATAAGGTGATGGAGAAGAGAAGGGAAGAGACAAGGACAGGGTGATGGAGAAGAGGAGGGAAGAGACAAGGACAGATGATGGAGAAGTGAAGGGAAGAGACAATGACAGGGTGATAGAGAAGAGGAGGGAAGAGACAAGAACAGGGTGATGGAGAAGAGGGAAGAGACAAGGACAGGGTGATTGAGACGAGGAGGGAAGAGACAAGGACAGGGTGTAGGTGGAGAGGAGGGAAGAGACACGAATAAGGTGATGGAGAAGAGAAGGGAAGAGACAAGGACAGGGTGATGGAGAAGAGGGAAGAGACAAGGACAGGGTGATGGAGAAGAGGAGGGAAGAGCCACAGACAGGGTGAAGAGAGGAGAGGAGGGAAGAGACAAGGACAGGGTGATGGAGAAGAGGAGGGAAGAGACAAGGACAGGGTGATGGAGAAGAGGAGGGAAGAGACAAGGACAGGGTGATGGAGAAGAGGAGGGAAGAGACAAGGACAGGGTGAAGAGAGGAGAGGAGGAAAGACAAGGACAGAGTGATGGAGAAGAGGAGGGAAGAGACAAGGACAGGGTGATGGAGAAGAGAAGGGAAGAGACAAGGACAGGGTGAAGAGAGGAGAGGAGGGAAGAGACAAGGACAGGGTGAAGAGAGGAGAGGAGGGAAGAGACAAGGACAGGGTGATGGAGAAGAGGGGGGAAGAGACAAGGACAGGGTGAAGAGAGGAGAGGAGGGAAGAGACAAGGACAGGGTGATGGAGAAGAGGAGGGAAGAGACAAGGACAGGGTGAAGGAGGAAGAGGAGGGAAGAGACAAGGACAGGGTGATGGAGAAGAGGAGAAGAGACAAGGACAGGGTGAAGAGAGGAGAGGAGGGAAGAGACAAGGACAGGGTGATGGAGAAGAGGACGGAAGACACAAGGACAGGGTGATGGAGAAGAGAAGTGAAGAGACAAGGACAGGGTGAAGAGGGGAGAGGAGGAAAGAGACCAGGACAGATGATGGAGAAGTGAAGGGAAGAGACAAGGCCAGGGTGATGGAGAAGAGGAGGGAAGAGATAAGGACAGGGTGATGGAGAAGAGGAGGGAAGAGACAATGACAGGGTGATGGAGAAGAGGAGGGAAGAGACAAGAACAGGGTGAAGAGAGAAGAGGAGGGAAGAGACAAGGACAGGGTGATGGAGACGAGGAGGGAAGAGACAAGGACAGGGTGTAGGTGGAGAGGAGGGAAGAGACAAGGACAGGGTGAAGAGAGAAGAGGAGGGAAGAGACAAGGACAGGGTGATGGAGAAGAGGAGGGAAGAGACACGGACAGGGTGATGGAGAAGAGGAGGGAAGAGACAAGGACAGGGTGATGGAGAAGAGGAGGGAAGAGACAAGGACAGGGTGATGGAGAAGAGGACGGAAGACACAAGGACAGGGTGATGGAGAAGAGAAGTGAAGAGACAAGGACAGGGTGAAGAGGGGAGAGGAGGGAAGAGACAAGGACAGATGATGGAGAAGAGAAGGGAAGAGACAAGGACAGGGTGAAGAGAGAAGAGGAGGGAAGAGACAAGGACAGGGTGAAGAGAGGAGATGAGGGAAGAGACAAGGACAGGGTGATGGAGAAGAGAAGTGAAGAGACAAGGACAGGGTGAAGAGAGGAGAGGAGGGAAGAGACAAGGACAGGGTGAAGAGAGGAGAGGAGGGAAGAGACAAGGACAGGATGATGGAGAGGAGGAGGGAAGAGATAAGGACAGGGTGAAAAGAGGAGAGGAGGGAAGAGATAAGGCCAGGGTGATGGAGAAGAGGAGGGAAGAGACAAGGACAGGGTGATGGAGAAGAGAAGGGAAGAGACAAGGACAGGGTGATGGAGAAGAGAAAGAAGAGAAGAGACAAGGAGGGAAGAGAGAGGGAAAAGACAGGACAGATGATGGAGAAGAGAAGGGAAGAGACAAGGACAGGGTGATGGAGAAGAGGAGGGAAGAGACAAGGACAGGGTGATGGAGAAGAGGAGGGAAGAGACAATGACAGGGTGATGGAGAAGAGGAGGGAAGAGACAAGAACAGGGTGAAGGAGAAGAGGAGGGAAGAGACAAGGACAGGGTGATGGAGAAGAGGAGGGAAGAGACAAGGACAGGGTGATGGAGAAGAGGAGGGAAGAGACAAGGACAGGGTGAAGAGAGAAGAGTAGGGAAGAGACAAGGACAGGGTGATGGAGAAGAGGAGGGAAGAGACAAGGACAGGGTGATGGAGAAGAGGAGGGAAGAGACAAGGACAGGGTGATGGAGAAGAGGAGGGAAGAGACAAGGACAGGGTGATGGAGAAGAGGAGGAAGAGACAAGGACAGGGTGATGGAGAAGAGAAGGAAGAGACAAGGACAGGGTGAAGAGAGGAGAGGAGGGAAGAGACAAGGACAGGGTGATGGAGAAGAGAAGGAAGAGACAAGGACAGGGTGAAGGAGAAGAGGAGGGAAGAGACAAGGACAGGGTGAAGAGAGAGATGAGGGAAGAGACAAGGACAGGGTGATGGAGAAGAGAAGGAAGAGACAAGGACAGGGTGAAGAGAGAAGAGGAGGGAAGAGACAAGGACAGGGTGAAGGAGGAGAGGAGGGAAGAGACAAGGACAGGGTGATGGAGAAGAGGAGGGAAGAGATAAGGACAGGGTGAAAAGACAGGAGGACAAGGCCAGGGTGATGGAGAAGAGGAGGGAAGAGACAAGGACAGGGTGATGGAGAAGAGAAGGGAAGAGACAAGGACAGGTTGATGGAGAAGAGGAGGGAAGAGACAAGGCCAGGGTGATGGAGAAGAGGAGGGAAGAGACAAGGACAGGGTGATGGAGAAGAGGAGGGAAGAGACAAGGACAGGGTGATGGAGAAGAGGAGGGAAGAGACAAGGACAGGGTGATGGAGAAGAGGAGGGAAGAGACAAGGACAGGGTGAAGAGAGGAGAGGAGGGAAGAGACAAGGACAGGGTGATGGAGAAGAGAAGGGAAGAGACAAGGACAGGGTGATGGAGAAGAGGAGGGAAGAGACAAGGACAGGGTGAAGAGAGGAGAGGAGGGAAGAGACAAAGACAGGGTGATGGAGAAGAGGGAAGAGACAAGGACAGGGTGAAGAGAGGAGGGAAGAGACAAGGACAGGGTGATGGAGAAGAGAAGGGAAGAGACAAGGACAGGGTGATGGAGAAGAGGAGGGAAGAGACACGGACAGGGTGATGGAGAAGAGAAGGGAAGAGACAAGGACAGGGTGATGGAGAAGAGGAGGGAAGAGACAAGGACAGGGTGATGGAGAAGAGAAGGGAAGAGACAAGGACAGGGTGATGGAGAAGAGGAGGGAAGAGACAAGGACAGGGTGATGGAGAAGAGGAGGGAAGAGACACGGACAGGGTGATGGAGAAGAGAAGGGAAGAGACAAGGACAGGGTGATGGAGAAGAGGAGGGAAGAGACAAGGACAGGGTGATGGAGAAGAGGAGGGAAGAGACAAGGACAGGGTGAAGAGGGGAGAGGAGGGAAGAGACAAGGACAGATGATGGAGAAGTGAAGGGAAGAGACAATGACAGGGTGATAGAGAAGAGGAGGGAAGAGACAAGAACAGGGTGATGGAGAAGAGGGAAGAGACAAGGACAGGGTGATTGAGACGAGGAGGGAAGAGACAAGGACAGGGTGTAGGTGGAGAGGAGGGAAGAGACAAGGACAGGGTGATGGAGAAGAGGAGGGAAGAGACAAGGACAGGGTGATTGAGACGAGGAGGGAAGAGACAAGGACAGGGTGTAGGTGGAGAGGAGGGAAGAGACAAGGACAGGGTGAAGAGAGAAGAGGAGGGAAGAGACAAGGACAGGGTGATGGAGAGGAGGAGGGAAGAGATAAGGACAGGGTGAAGAGAGGAGAGGAGGGAAGAGACAAGGCCAGGGTGATGGAGAAGAGGAGGGAAGAGATAAGGACAGGGTGATGGAGAAGAGGAGGGAAGAGACGAGGACAGGGTGATGGAGAAGAGGAGGGAAGAGACGAGGACAGGGTGATGGAGAAGAGGAGGGAAGAGACAAGCACAGGGTGAAGAGAAGAGAGGAGGGAAGACAAGGACAGGGTGATGGAGAAGAGGAGGGAAGAGACAAGGACAGGGTGATGGAGAAGAGAAGGGAAGAGACAAGGACAGGGTGAAGAGAGAGAGGAGGGAAGAGGAAGGGTGAAGAGAGACAAGAACAGGGTGAAGAGAGGAGAGGAGGGAAGAGACAAGGACAGGGTGATGGAGAAGAGGAGGGAAGAGACAAGGACAGATGGAGAAGTGAAGGGAAGAGACAATGACAGGGTGATAGAGAAGAGGAGGGAAGAGACAAGAACAGGGTGATGGAGAAGAGGGAAGAGACAAGGACAGGGTGATTGAGACGAGGAGGGAAGAGACAAGGACAGGGTGAGGTGGAGAGGAGGGAAGAGACACGAGGACAAGGTGATGGAGAAGAGAAGGGAAGAGACAAGGACAGGGTGATGGAGAAGAGGAGGGAAGAGACAAGGACAGATGATGGAGAAGTGAAGGGAAGAGACAATGACAGGGTGATGGAGAAGAGAAGGGAAGAGACAAGGACAGGGTGAAGAGAGGAGAGGAGGGAAGAGACAAGGACAGGGTGATGGAGAAGAGGAGGGAAGAGCCACAGACAGGGTGATGGAGAAGAGAAGGGAAGAGACAAGGACAGGGTGAAGGAGGAGAGGAGGGAAGAGACAAGGACAGGGTGAAGAGAGGAGAGGAGGGAAGAGACAAGGACAGGGTGATGGAGAAGAGAAGGGAAGAGACAAGGACAGGGTGAAGAGAGGAGAGGAGGGAAGAGACAAGGACAGGGTGAAGAGAGAAGAGGAGGGAAGAGACAAGAACAGGGTGATGGAGAAGAGGGAAGAGACAAGGACAGGGTGATTGAGACGAGGAGGGAAGAGACAAGGACAGGGTGAAGAGAGAGGGAAGAGACAAGGACAGGGTGATGGAGAAGAGAAGGGAAGAGACAAGGACAGGGTGATGGAGAAGAGGAGGGAAGAGACAAGGACAGGGTGATGGAGAAGAGGAGGGAAGAGCCACAGACAGGGTGATGGAGAAGAGAAGGGAAGAGACAAGGACAGGGTGAAGAGAGGAGAGGAGGGAAGAGACAAGGACAGGGTGATGGAGAAGAGGAGGGAAGAGCCACAGACAGGGTGATGGAGAAGAGGAGGGAAGAGACAAGGACAGGGTGATGGAGAAGAGGAGGGAAGAGACAAGGACAGGGTGAAGAGAGGAGAGGAGGGAAGAGACAAGGACAGGGTGATGGAGAAGAGAAGGGAAGAGACAAGGACAGGGTGAAGAGAGGAGAGAGGAGGAGGGAAGAGACAAGGACAGGGTGATGGAGAAGAGAGGGAAGAGACAAGGACAGGGTGATGGAGAAGAGAAGGATGGAAGAGACAAGGACAGGGTGATGGAGAAGAGGAGGGAAGAGACAAGGACAGATGATGGAGAAGTGAAGGGAAGAGACAATGACAGGGTGATAGAGAAGAGGAGGGAAGAGACAAGGACAGGTTGATGGAGAAGAGGGAAGCGACAAGGACAGGGTGAAGAGAGGAGAGGAGGGAAGAGACAAAGACAGGGTGATGGAGAAGAGGGAAGAGACAAGGACAGGGTGAAGAGGAGAGGAGGGAAGAGACAAGGACAGGGTGATGGAGAAGAGGAGGGAAGAGACAAGGACAGGGTGATTGAGAAGAGGAGGGAAGAGACAAGGACAGGGTGATGGAGAAGAGGAGGGAAGAGACAAGGACAGGGTGATGGAGAAGAGGAGGGAAGAGACAAGGACAGGGTGATGGAGAAGAGGAGGGAAGAGACACGAATAAGGTGATGGAGAAGAGAAGGGAAGAGACAAGGACAGGGTGATGGAGAAGAGGAGGGAAGAGACAAGGACAGGGTGAAGAGGGGAGAGGAGGGAAGAGACAAGGACAGATGATGGAGAAGTGAAGGGAAGAGACAATGACAGGGTGAAGAGAGGAGAGGAGGGAAGAGACAAGGACAGGGTGATGGAGAAGAGGAGGGAAGAGACACGGACAGGGTGATGGAGAAGAGAAGGGAAGAGACAAGGACAGGGTCATGGAGAAGAGGACGGAAGACACAAGGACAGGGTGATGGAGAAGAGAAGTGAAGAGACAAGGACAGGGTGAAGAGGGGAGAGGAGGGAAGAGACAAGGACAGATGATGGAGAAGAGAAGGGAAGAGACAAGGACAGGGTGAAGAGAGGAGCGGAGGGAAGAGACAAAGACAGGGTGATGGAGAAGAGGAGGGAAGAGACAAGGACAGGGTGATGGAGAAGAGGAGGGAAGAGACAAGCACAGGGTGAAGAAAGGAGAGGAGGGAAGACAAGGACAGGGTGATGGAGAAGAGGAGGGAAGAGACAAGGACAGGGTGATGGAGAAGAGAAGGGAAGAGACAAGGACAGGGTGATGGAGAAGAGGAGGGAAGAGACAAGGACAGGGTGAAGAGAGGAGAGGAGGGAAGAGACAAAGACAGGGTGATGGAGAAGAGGGAAGAGACAAGGACAGGGTGAAGAGAGGAGAGGAGGGAAGAGACAAGGACAGGGTGATGGAGAAGAGGAGGGAAGAGACAAGGACAGGGTGATGGAGAAGAGGAGGGAAGAGACACAGACAGGGTGATGGAGAAGAGAAGGGAAGAGACAAGGACAGGGTGGAGGAGAGAAGGGAAGGAGGGTGATGGAGAAGAGGAGGGAAGAGACAAGGACAGGGTGATGGAGGAGGGAAGAGACACGGATAAGGTGATGGAGAACAGAAGGGAAGAGACAAGGACAGGGTGATGGAGAAGAGGAGGGAAGAGACAAGGACAGGGTGATGGAGAAGAGGAGGGAAGAGACACGGACAGGGTGATGGAGAAGATAAGGGAAGAGACAAGGACAGGGTGATGGAGAAGAGGACGGAAGACACAAGGACAGGGTCATGGAGAAGAGGACGGAAGACACAAGGACAGGGTGATGGAGAAGAGAAGTGAAGAGACAAGGACAGGGTCATGGAGAAGAGGACGGAAGACACAAGGACAGGGTGATGGAGAAGAGAAGTGAAGAGACAAGGACAGGGTGAAGAGGGGAGAGGAGGGAAGAGACAAGGACAGATGATGGAGAAGAGAAGGGAAGAGACAAGGACAGGGTGAAGAGAGGAGAGGAGGGAAGAGACAAGGACAGGGTGTAGGTGGAGAGGAGGGAAGAGACAAGGACAGGGTGAAGAGAGAAGAGGGAAGAGACAAGGACAGGGTGAAGAGAGGAGAGGAGGGAAGAGACAAGGACAGGGTGATGGAGAAGAGAAGGGAAGAGACAAGGACAGGGTGAAGAGAGGAGAGGAGGGAAGAGACAAGGACAGGGTGAAGGAGAAGAGGAGGGAAGAGACAAGGACAGGGTGAAGAGAGAAGAGGAGGGAAGAGACAAGGACAGGGTGAAGAGAGGAGAGGAGGGAAGAGACAAGGACAGGGTGATGGAGAAGAGGAGGGAAGAGATAAGGACAGGGTGATGGAGAAGAGGAGGGAAGAGATAAGGACAGGGTGATTGAGAAGAGGAGGGAAGAGACACGGACAGGGTGATGGAGAAGAGAAGGGAAGAGACACGGACAGGGTGATGGAGAAGAGAAGGGAAGAGACAAGGACAGGGTGATGGAGAAGAGGAGGGAAGAGACAAGGACAGATGATGGAGAAGTGAAGGGAAGAGACAATGACAGGGTGATAGAGAAGAGGAGGGAAGAGACAAGGACAGGGTGATGGAGAAGAGAAGGGAAGAGACAAGGACAGGGTGATGGAGAAGAGGAGGGAAGAGACAAGGACAGGGTGAAGAGAGGAGAGGAGGGAAGAGACAAGGACAGGGTGATGGAGAAGAGAAGGGAAGAGACAAGGACAGGGTGAAGAGAGGAGAGGAGGGAAGAGACAAGGACAGGGTGATGAGAGAAGAGGAGGGAAGAGACAAGAACAGGGTGATGGAGAAGAGGGAAGAGACAAGGACAGGGTGATTGAGACGAGGAGGGAAGAGACAAGGACAGGGTGTAGGTGGAGAGGAGGGAAGAGACACGAATAAGGTGATGGAGAAGAGAAGGGAAGAGACAAGGACAGGGTGATGGAGAAGAGGAGGGAAGAGACAAGGACAGGGTGATGGAGAAGAGGAGGGAAGAGCCACAGACAGGGTGATGGAGAAGAGAAGGGAAGAGACAAGGACAGGGTGAAGAGAGGAGAGGAGGGAAGAGACAAGGACAGGGTGATGGAGAAGAGGAGGGAAGAGCCACAGACAGGGTGATGGAGAAGAGAAGGGAAGAGACAAGGACAGGGTGATGGAGAAGAGGAGGGAAGAGACAAGGACAGGGTGAAGAGAGGAGAGGAGGGAAGAGACAAGGACAGGGTGATGGAGAAGAGAAGGGAAGAGACAAGGACAGGGTGAAGAGAGGAGAGAGGGAAGAGACAAGGACAGGGTGAAGAGAGAAGAGGAGGGAAGAGACAAGGACAGGGTGAAGAGAGAAGAGGAGGGAAGAGACAAGGACAGGGTGAAGAGAGGAGAGGAGGGAAGAGACAAGGCCAGGGTGATGGAGAAGAGGAGGGAAGAGATAAGGACAGGGTGATGGAGAAGAGGAGGGAAGAGATAAGGACAGGGTGATGGAGAAGAGGAGGGAAGAGACACGGACAGGGTGATGGAGAAGAGAAGGGAAGAGACACGGACAGGGTGATGGAGAAGAGAAGGGAAGAGACAAGGACAGGGTGATGGAGAAGAGGAGGGAAGAGACAAGGACAGATGATGGAGAAGTGAAGGGAAGAGACAATGACAGGGTGATAGAGAAGAGGAGGGAAGAGACAAGGACAGGTTGATGGAGAAGAGGGAAGCGACAAGGACAGGGTGAAGAGAGGAGAGGAGGGAAGAGACAAAGACAGGGTGATGGAGAAGAGGGAAGAGACAAGGACAGGGTGATGGAGAAGAGGGAAGAGACAAGGACAGGGTGAAGAGAGGAGAGGAGGGAAGAGACAAGGACAGGGTGATGGAGAAGAGGGGGAAGAGACAAGGACAGGGTGAAGAGAGGAGAGGAGGGAAGAGACAAGGACAGGGTGATGGAGAAGAGGAGGGAAGAGACAAGGACAGGGTGATGGAGAAGAGGACGGAAGACACAAGGACAGGGTCATGGAGAAGAGGACGGAAGACACAAGGACAGGGTGATGGAGAAGAGAAGTGAAGAGACAAGGACAGGGTGAAGAGGGGAGAGGAGGGAAGAGACAAGGACAGATGATGGAGAAGAGAAGGGAAGAGACAAGGACAGGGTGAAGAGAGGAGAGGAGGGAAGAGACAAGGACAGGGTGTAGGTGGAGAGGAGGGAAGAGACAAGGACAGGGTGAAGAGAGAAGAGGGAAGAGACTAGGACAGGGTGAAGAGAGGAGAGGAGGGAAGAGACAAGGACAGGATGATGGAGAGGAGGAGGGAAGAGATAAGGACAGGGTGAAAAGAGGAGAGGAGGGAAGAGACAAGGCCAGGGTGATGGAGAAGAGGAGGGAAGAGATAAGGCCAGGGTGATGGAGAAGAGGAGGGAAGAGACAAGGACAGGGTGATGGAGAAGAGAAGGGAAGAGACAAGGACAGGTTGATGGAGAAGAGGAGGGAAGAGACAAGCACAGGGTGAAGAGAGGAGAGGGAGGAAGACAAGGACAGGGTGATGGAGAAGAGGAGGGAAGAGACAAGGACAGGGTGATGGAGAAGAGAAGGGAAGAGACAAGGACAGGGTGATGGAGAAGAGGAGGGAAGAGACAAGGACAGGGTGAAGAGAGGAGAGGAGGGAAGAGACAAGGACAGGGTGATGGAGAAGAGGAGGGAAGAGACAAGGACAGGGTGATGGAGAAGAGGAGGGAAGAGACAAGGACAGGGTGATGGAGAAGAGGAGGGAAGAGACAAGGACAGGGTGAAGAGAGGAGAGGAGGGAAGAGACAAAGACAGGGTGATGGAGAAGAGGGAAGAGACAAGGACAGGGTGAAGAGAGGAGAGGAGGGAAGAGACAAGGACAGGGTGATGGAGAAGAGAAGGGAAGAGACAAGGACAGGGTGATGGAGAAGAGGAGGGAAGAGACACGGACAGGGTGATGGAGAAGAGAAGGGAAGAGACAAGGACAGGGTGATGGAGAAGAGGAGGGAAGAGACAAGGACAGGGTGATGGAGAAGAGGAGGGAAGAGACACGGATAAGGTGATGGAGAACAGAAGGGAAGAGACAAGGACAGGGTGATGGAGAAGAGGAGGGAAGAGACAAGGACCGGGTGATGGAGAAGAGGAGGGAAGAGACATGGACAGGGTGATGGAGAAGATAAGGGAAGAGACAAGGACAGGGTGATGGAGAAGAGGAGGGAAGAGACACGGATAAGGTGATGGAGAACAGAAGGGAAGAGACAAGGACAGGGTGATGGAGAAGAGGAGGGAAGAGACAAGGACGGGGTGATGGAGAAGAGGAGGGAAGAGACACGGACAGGGTGATTGAGAAGAGGGAAGAGACAAGGACAGGGTGATTGAGACGAGGAGGGAAGAGACAAGGACAGGGTGTAGGTGGAGAGGAGGGAAGAGACACGAATAAGGTGATGGAGAAGAGAAGGGAAGAGACAAGGACAGGGTGATGGAGAAGAGGAGGGAAGAGACAAGAACAGGGTGATGGAGAAGAGGGAAGAGACAAGGACAGGGTGTAGGTGGAGAGGAGGGAAGAGACACGAATAAGGTGATGGAGAAGAGAAGGGAAGAGACAAGGACAGGGTGAAGAGAGGAGAGGAGGGAAGAGACAAGGACAGGGTGATGGAGAAGAGAAGGGAAGAGACAAGGACAGGGTGATGGAGAAGAGGAGGGAAGAGACAAGGACAGGGTGAAGAGAGGAGAGGAGGGAAGAGACAAGGACAGGGTGATGGAGAAGAGGGAAAGAGACAAGGTGACAGGGGTGAAGAGAGGAGAGGAGGGAAGAGACAAGGACAGGGTGAAGAGAGAAGAGGAGGGAAGAGACAAGGACAGGGTGAAGAGAGAAGAGGAGGGAAGAGACAAGGACAGGGTGAAGAGAGGAGAGGAGGGAAGAGACAAGGCCAGGGTGATGGAGAAGAGGAGGGAAGAGATAAGGACAGGGTGATGGAGAAGAGGAGGGAAGAGACAAGGACAGGGTGATGGAGAAGAGGAGGGAAGAGACAAGCACAGGGTGAAGAGAGGAGAGGAGGGAAGAGACAAGGCCAGGGTGATGGAGAAGAGGAGGGAAGAGATAAGGACAGGGTGATGGAGAAGAGGAGGGAAGAGACAAGGACAGGGTGATGGAGAAGAGGAGGAAAGACAAGGACAGAGTGAAGAGAGGAGAGGAGGAAAGACAAGGACAGAGTGATGGAGAAGAGGAGGGAAGAGACAAGGACAGGGTGAAGGAGAAGAGGAGGGAAGAGACAAGGACAGGGTGAAGAGAGGAGAGGAGGGAAGAGACAAGGACAGGGTGAAGAGAGGAGAGGAGGGAAGAGACAAGGACAGGGTGATGGAGAAGAGGAGGGGAAGAGACAAGGACAGGGTGAAGAAGGAGAGGAGGGAAGAGACAAGGACAGGTTGATGGAGAAGAGGAGGGAAGCGACAAGGACAGGGTGAAGAGAGGAGAGGAGGGAAGAGACAAAGACAGGGTGATGGAGAAGAGGGAAGAGACAAGGACAGGGTGAAGAGAGGAGAGGAGGGAAGAGACAAGGACAGGGTGATGGAGAAGAGGAGGGAAGAGACAAGGACAGGGTGAAGAGAGGAGAGGAGGGAAGAGACAAAGGACAGGGTGATGGAGAAGAGGAGGGAAGAGACAAGGACAGGGTGATGGAGAAGAGGAGGGAAGAGACAAGGACAGGGTGATGGAGAAGAGGAGGGAAGAGACACGGACAGGGTGATGGAGAAGAGAAGGGAAGAGACAAGGACAGGGTGATGGAGAAGAGGAGGGAAGAGACAAGGACAGGGTGATGGAGAAGAGGGGGAAGAGACACGGACAGGGTGATGGAGAAGAGAAGGGAAGAGACAAGGACAGGGTGATGGAGAAGAGGAGGAAGAGACAAGGACAGGGTGATGGAGAAGAGAAGAGGAAGAGGAAGGGTGAAGAGACAGAGGAGGGAAGAGACAGGACACGTGATGGAGAAGAGGAGGGAAGAGACACAGGACAGGGTGATGGAGAAGAGAAGGAAGAGACAAGGACAGGGTGAAGAGAGAGGAGGGAAGAGACAAGGACAGGGTGATGGAGAAGAGAGAGGGAAGAGATAAGGACAGGGTGATGGAGAAGAGGAGGGAAGAGACAAGGACAGGGTGATGGAGAAGAGGAGGGAAGAGACAAGGACAGGGTGATGGAGAAGAGGAGGGAAGACAAGGACAGGGTGATGGAGAAGAGGAGGGAAGAGACAAGGACAGGGTGATGGAGAAGAGGAGGGAAGAGACAAGGACAGGGTGAAGAGAGGAGAGGAGGGAAGAGACAAGGACAGGGTGATGGAGAAGAGGGGGGAAGAGACAAGGACAGGGTGAAGAGAGGAGAGGAGGGAAGAGACAAGGACAGGGTGAAGAGAGAAGAGGAGGGAAGAGACAAGGACAGGGTGATGGAGAAGAGGAGGGAAGAGACAAGGACAGGGTGATGGAGAAGAGGAGGGAAGAGACAAGGACAGGGTGATGGAGAAGAGAAGGGAAGAGACAAGGACAGGGTGAAGAGAGGAGAGGAGGGAAGAGACAAGGACAGGGTGATGGAGAAGAGGAGGGAAGAGACAAGGACAGGGTGAAGAGAGGAGAGGAGGGAAGAGACAAGGACAGGGTGATGGAGAAGAGGAGGGAAGAGACAAGGACAGGGTGAAGAGAGGAGAGGAGGGAAGAGACAAGGACAGGGTGATGGAGAAGAGGAGGGAAGAGACAAGGACAGGGTGATGGAGAAGAGGAGGGAAGAGACACGGACAGGGTGATGGAGAAGAGGAAGGAGGAAGAAGACAAGGACAGGGTGATGGAGAAGAGAAGAGGACAGGGAAGAGATAAGGACAGGGTGATGGAGAAGAGGAGGGAAGAGACAAGGACAGGGTGATGGAGAAGAGAAGGGAAGAGACAAGGACAGGGTGATGGAGAAGAGGAGGAGGGAGGGTGAAGAGACAAAGAGTCAAGGACAGGGTGATGGAGAAGAGGAGGAAGAGACAAGGTAGACAGGGTGGAGAGAGGAGGGAGGGAAGAGACAAGGACAGGGTGATGGTGGAGAGGAGGGAAGAGACAAGGACAGGGTGAAGAGAGGAGAGGAGGGAAGAGACAAGGACAGGGTGATGGAGAGAAGGAGGGAAGAGATAAGGACAGGGTGAAGAGAGGAGAGGAGGGAAGAGACAAGGACAGGGTGATGGAGAAGAGAAGGGAAGAGACAAGGACAGTTTGATGTAGAGGAGGAGGGAAGAGACAAGGATAGGGTGAAGAGAGGAGAGGAGGGAAGAGACAAGGACAGGGTGATGGAGAAGAGAAGGGAAGAGACAATGACAGGGTGATGGGGAAGAGAAGTGAAGAGACAAGGACAGGGTGAAGAGAGAAGAGGAGGGAAGAGACAAGGACAGGGTGATGGAGAAGAGAAGGGAAGAGACAAGGACATGGTGATGGAGAAGAGGAGGGAAGCGACAAGGACAGGGTGATGGAGAAGAGGAGGGAAGAGACAAGGACAGGGTGAAGAGAGAAGAGAAAGGAAGAGATAAGGACAGGGTGGTGGAGAAGAGGAGGGAAGAGACAAGGACAGGGTGATGGAGAAGAGAAGGGAAGAGACAAGTACAGGATGAAGAGAGGAGAGGAGGGAAGAGACAACGACAGGGTGATGGAGAAGGGGAGGGAAGAGACAAGGACAGGGTGAAGAGAGGAGAGGAAGGAAGAGACAAGGACAGGGTGATGGAGAAGAGGAGGGAAGAGACAAGGACAGGGTGAAGAGAGGAGAGGAGGGAAGAGACAAGGACAGGGTGATGGAGAAGAGGAGGGAAGAGACAAGGACAGGGTGAAGAGAGGAGAGGAGGGAAGAGACAAGGACAGGGTGATGGAGAAGAGGAGGGAAGAGACAAGGACAGGGTGATGGAGAAGAGGAGGGAAGAGACAAGGACAGGGTGATGGAGAAGAGGAGGGAAGAGACAAGGACGGTGTGATGGAGAAGAGGGGGGAAGAGACACGGACAGGGTGATGGAGAAGAGAAGGGAAGAGTCAAGGACAGGGTGATGGAGAAGAGGAGGGAAGAGACAAGGATAGGGTGAAGAGAGGAGAGGAGGGAAGAGACAAGGACAGGGTGATGGAGAAGAGGAGGGAAGAGACAAGGACAGGGTGATGAGGAAGAGAAGTGAAGAGACAAGGACAGGGTGAAGAGAGAAGAGGAGGGAAGAGACAAGGACAGGGTGATGGAGAAGAGAAGGGAAGAGACAAGTACAGGGTGAAGAGAGGAGAGGAGGGAAGAGACAAGGACAGGGTGATGGAGAAGAGGAGGGAAGAGACAAGGACAGGGTGAAGAGAGGAGAGGAGGGAAGAGACAAGGACAGGATGATGGAGAAGAGGAGGGAAGAGACAAGGACAGGGTGAAGAGAGAAGAGTAGGGAAGAGACAAGGACAGGGTGATGGAGAAGAGAAGGGAAGAGACAAGTACAGGGTGATGGAGAAGAGGAGGGAAGAGACACGGACAGGGTGATGGAGAAGAGGAGGGAAGAGACACGGATAAGGTGATGGAGAAGAGAAGGGAAGAGACAAGGACAGGGTGATGGAGAAGAGGAGGGAAGAGACAAGGACGGTGTGATGGAGAAGAGGGGGGAAGAGACACGGACAGGGTGATGGAGAAGAGAAGGGAAGAGACAAGGACAGGGTGATGAGGAAGAGAAGTGAAGAGACAAGGACAGGGTGAAGAGAGAAGAGGAGGGAAGAGACAAGGACAGGGTGATGGAGAAGAGAAGGGAAGAGTCAAGGACAGGGTGATGGAGAAGAGGAGGGAAGAGACAAGGATAGGGTGAAGAGAGGAGAGGAGGGAGAGACAAGGACAGGGTGATGGAGAAGAGAAGGGAAGAGACAAGGACAGGGTGAAGAGAGAAGAGGAGGGAAGAGACAAGGACAGGGTGATGGAGAAGAGAAGGGAAGAGACAAGGACAGGGTGAAGAGAGGAGAGGAGGGAAGAGACAAGGACAGGGTGATGGAGAAGAGGAGGGAAGAGACAAGGACAGGGTGATGGAGAAGAGGAGGGAAGAGACATGGACAGGGTGATGGAGAAGAGAAGGGAAGAGACAAGGACAGGGTGAAGAGAGGAGAGGAGGGAAGAGACAAGGACAGGGTGATGGAGAAGAGGAGGGAAGAGACAAGGACAGGGTGATGGAGAAGAGGAGGGAAGAGACACGGACAGGGTGATGGAGAAGAGAAGGGAAGAGACAAGGACAGGGTGAAGAGGGGAGAGGAGGGAAGAGACAAGGACAGGGTGATGGAGAAGAGGAGGGAAGAGACAAGGACAGGGTGATGGAGAAGAGGAGGGAAGAGACACGGACAGGGTAATGGAGAAGAGGAGGGAAGAGACAAGAATAGGGTGATGGAGAAGAGAAGGGAAGAGACACGGACAGGGTGATGGAGAAGAGAAGGGAAGAGACAAGGACAGGGTGAAGAGAGGAGAGGAGGGAAGAGACAAGGACAGGGTCATGTAGAAGATGAGGGAAGAGATAAGGATAGGGTGAAGAGAGGAGAGGAGGGAAGAGACAAGGACAGGGTGATGGAGAAGAGGAGGGAAGAGACAAGGACAGGGTGAAGAGAGGAGAGGAGGGAAGAGACAAGGACAGGGTGAAGAGGAGGAAGAGACAAGAGGGAAGAGAGACAAGGACAGGGTGAAGAGAGGAGAGGAGGGAAGAGACAAGGACAGGGTGAAGAGAGGAGAGGAGGGAAGAGACAAGGACAGGGTGAAGAGAGGAGAGGAGGGAAGAGACAAGGACAGGGTGAAGAGAGGGGAGGAGGGAAGAGACAAGGACAGGATGAACAGGGTGGATATTTGACTCTCTGGGCAGAAAGGAAGTCTGTTTGTACCCTTAAATACTGCCCCGCTGACCCCCACCCTACCTGATAAGTAGTTCCATGGCTCCCTCCAGGACCCTGTCCAGGACTCAAAGGAACGTGGAACAAGACAGAGGAGACGTGTCGGCATGATAAAGAAGGAGTAGAAAGTAGAGGATCAGAGAAGAAGAGAGGGAGAATAAGAAAGAGAGAAGAAAGGTGTGTGGAGGACACTTTCACTTTTCTCCCTCTTCACTTTGCTTGACTTCACCACTCTCATACCAGCTTACTGTCTACAGCAGATTCCCTCGTGTGGGTTGTTTTACTCTGAACATGAACGTTCCTTCTTTTATCTGTCCTGTCGCTCAATCTCCTCGCTCAGTCAGACAACAGAATGCAGTTATAATGTATGTGCAGTGTGTGACTTCCTGTTGGGATTGCTTTACACTCCTAAGTTGAGAATTCCCTTCATCCCCCCCCTCTCTATTTTTTTCTTATTCCCTCACTCTTTCTCATCTGCTCTTCGAGATGGGATTCGGGAAGTGATTTTCCTCTCTTCCACCTAAATCTCTTGATCACTTGAATTTTTTGCTTGGCTGCTTCACCGATGTCCTGAAGAATAAAGAGAGAGAGAGAGAGAGAGAGAGAGAGAGAGAGAGAGAGAGAGAGAGAGAGAGAGAGAGAGAGAGAGAGAGAGAGAGAGAGAGAGAGAGAGAGAGAGAGAGAGAGAGAGAGAGAGAGAGAGGGGGAAGAGGGGGGAAAACGAGAGGGAGATGAGAGAGAAGAGAAGAGAGGGGGAGAGAGAAAAGATAAAACAGAGGAGGAGAGAGGGAGAAAAAAGGGAAGAGAGTGAGAGGAGTGCTAGAGAAGGAAAGGGAACTAAGGCTTTATCAGTGAGTGCCCTGAGGTATGTGGGGACGGAGCTGAAGCCAGAGAGATTAGGGTAGAAATGCAGCACATGGCAGTAAGGGGCTTAAGCCACAGCTTGTATTAGTTCAGGTGAAAAGAGTATTGCGTTTACATAAAACTGGACAAATCCACCCACAATGCATTTCCAGTCGGGCCACAATGGAGGTTACTATCTGAGGACTTCACCTCCACTCCCCAGGGTTCACCAAAGCCCCCTCCATCTAAATAGGAGAGGAGAGAGGGATGGAGGGAGGGAGGAGAGTATGAGAGTCAGTGATGGGTATGAGAGAGGGAGAGATGGTGACCTCATCTGAGGGACCAGGGTCAGTCATACACACAGTGGAGAAAGAGGAGGATGAGGGGACAGAGGGATGAATCTGAAAAGGTGTGAGGAAGAGTGAGAGATAGAAGGAGAGGGGGGAACTGAAAGGGGAGAAAGGGGTGGCGAAAGAGGAGTAGGGATAAGGAGGAGTGATCAAAAGGAGGAAGAAGAGGTCAACATTTGGAGAGAAATGCAGAGGAGGAGAGAGAGAGGGAGAGAGAGGGTGAGAGGTGGTGAGATACACACTTGAAATATGTCCTGATAGAGTATAACAAGCTACATTTGTCACATAGCATTCTTTGACTTTTATCTCAATCTCCCTCATCCTCTAGTGCATTTAGAAGTCAAGTCCTGGTTCATCTTTAGAATCCAGTCTGGGGAGCTTGGCTTCTTTATCGTCGACCTGGCGTGTGCAGAAAGCCAAGGTAACAATGGATCCTAACATTCCCATTACAGTCCTTCAGTATTCACGCCAGACATCCAAGTCTCCTCTGAAACCCCTCCTATCCTCCCCATTATGACAGAACAATACTGTTAGAAAAAGACAAGTTGGTCAAAAGGAGGCCAGATCTGTGACTTGCGCTTAACATCACTCTGTGACACGATTAATCAATTTGGGGGCCTCTCTTTCTCTATCTCTCTGTGTCTAGTTCCCTCATTCTCGTCTTCTCTTTTAAATAAAGAGTGGGGCTGTTTGAATGAGTGGGGCTCATCGCGATACAGCCCAGGTTAAGTAGGAGGCGTGTGTTTTAGGATGACGCCCCGTCTGCTTCCCTCGTCCTGAAACACTTAGCAGGGTGATTAGCATAAGCTGATAGTGCTATCGGGGAGTGAATTGAATTGTGGTGACCCCCCCCCCCCCCCCATTCCCATACCTCCCCCTTCTGTGTAGGTCTTATCTGGGGTCTGGGGCGTACAGGGCCGCTGTACCCTCCTGGGGAGGTGAGGTGCGGAGGGAGATAGAGGAGGGGTGGGGGTGGGGTGGGGGGGCAGAGATGGGGAGGTGAGGTGCGGAGGGAGATAGAGGAGGGGTGGGGGTGGGGATGATGGAGCAGTGAAGTGTCCTCTGATTTTGAATCCGAGACCAATCTCAGAGTCCACTCTTTCTTTATTTCTCTCTCTCTCTCCCTCTCTCTCATACTATAAAGACCTACCTCACACACACCTAAAGTATATACCAGGAAATGTCCTCAATTTGACTCAGTTTAGTTCTGCATATAGCTTACTTTTTTGTCAAGTATGATGAAAAACTGAAAACAATACACCCAAGCCCAAACAAACATATTTTGTGAAGCTGAGCAACTTCCAAGGACATTACAGCCTCTGAAATAGCTTATCAACACTGAACTATTCATACCAGCTTGCTATAGTGATGCAAATGATAACATTGATGCCTGGGCTTCCTCTTTTCCTGATCCTATGGTTCACTTGGAACTCTGCAGCTGTAACGAAAGATTTCCTCTTCGTATGAAGAGGAGTAAAGGTCGGACCAAGATGCAGCGTGGTAAGTGTTCATGACGATTTATTAAAAACGAACTGAACACTGAAATACAAAACAATAAACGATGTGATGAAAACGAAAAACGAAACAGGACCGTGTGGCGACAAACACTCACACGGAAACAAACACCCACAAACCAACAGTGAAACCCAGGCTACCTAAGTATGATTCTCAATCAGAGAACTAACGACACCTGCCTCTGATTGAGAACCATACTAGGCCAAAACAGAAACCAAACATAGAAACAAAAAACATAGACTGCCCACCCCAACTCACGCCCTGACCATACTAAATAAAGACAAAACAAAGGAAATAAAGGTCAGAACGTGACAGCAGCACACATATTGTTCACACATACACACACATCACTCACACTCATAACACAGACAAACGATCAAATTCACACGGCTCCATTGCTCATCCCTTTTGTTTGGATCTGTCGGGATCACATGTTTACCTAGAGCGCCATCTCTTCTAGAAACCTCCGTCACGGGTAGAGGAGAGTAACGTTCACCTCTTTTTTGTGTTTCTCCTTTATTGTGGAGACAAGCACGCATGCTGGTCTTTCTGTATACTGTATATGCTAATGTACTGGCAAACGCGGTTTCACACGGTTTGTTTCTCGAAATGATGCAACTTGCCAGACATCCCTTTTCCTGCTGATGTTCACATTTCCATTTTTTGGGAGAGACCATTTTGGAGGGGGGGGGGGGTTATGAGGAAAAGAGAGAGAGAGAGAGAGAGAGAGAGAGAGAGAGAGAGAGAGAGAGAGAGAGAGAGAGAGAGAGAGAGAGAGAGAGAGAGAGAGAGAGAGAGAGAGAGAGGGAGGGAAAGCGGGGTGAAGGAGGAGTGAACAAATCCACAAAGGTTTTGTAATAAATGCATCGGCGACAATAAAAACCAAAACATTCAAGGGAGAAAAGACGTGTTTCTGTGTTAAACAATTAGTGCTGCAGCATTAGAGCCGATCACTGAGAAACAAAGGCTCTGCAGTAGCAGGGGTTTACCTCAGACACAAAGACACAAAGACACATGCTACAGTACTACAATACTACAGCTGTGTGCTACAGCCCAGCCTGGCTCTACTACAGACCAGATACAGTACTACAATACTACAGCTGTATGCTAAAGCCCAGCATGTCTCTACTACAGACCAGATACAGTACTACAATACTACAGCTGTATACTACAGCCCTGCCTGGCTCCACTACAGACCAAATACATTTACATTTACATTTAAGTCATTTAGCAGACGCTCTTATCGAGAGCGACTTACAAATTGGTGCATTCACCTTATGACATCCAGTGGAACAGTCACTTTACAATAGTGCATCTAAATCTTAAAAGGGGGGGGGGTGAGAGGGATTACTTATCCTATCCTAAGTATTCCTTAAAGAGGTGGGGTTTCAGGTGTCTCCGGAAGGTGGTGATTGACTCCGCTGTCCTGGCGTCGTGAGGGAGTTTGTTCCACCATTGGGGGGCCAGAGCAGCGAACAGTTTTGACTGGGCTGAGCGGGAACTGTACTTCCTCAGTGGTAGGGAGGCGAGCAGGCCAGAGGTGGATGAACGCAGTGCCCTTGTTTGGGTGTAGGGCCTGATCAGAGCCTGGAGGTACTGAGGTGCCGTTCCCCTCACAGCTCCGTAGGCAAGCACCATGGTTTTGTAGCGGATGCGAGCTTCAACTGGAAGCCAGTGGAGAGAGCGGAGGAGCGGGGTGACGTGAGAGAACTTGGGAAGGTTGAACACCAGACGGACTGCGGCGTTCTGGATGAGTTGTAGGGGTTTAATGGCACAGGCAGGGGGCCCAGCCAACAGCGAGTTGCAGTAATCCAGACGGGAGATGACAAGTGCCTGGATTAGGACCTGCGCCGCTTCCTGTGTGAGGCAGGGTCGTACTCTGCGGATGTTGTAGAGCATGAACCTACAGGAACGGGCCACCGCCTTGATGTTAGTTGAGAACGACAGGGTGTTGTCCAGGATCACGCCAAGGTTCTTAGCGCTCTGGGAGGAGGACACAATGGAGTTGTCAACCGTGATGGCGAGATCATGGAACGGGCAGTCCTTCCCGGGAGGAAGAGCAGCTCCGTCTTGCCGAGGTTCAGCTTGAGGTGGTGATCCGTCATCCACACTGATATGTCTGCCAGACATGCAGAGATGCGATTCGCCACCTGGTCATCAGAAGGGGAAAGGAGAAGATTAATTGTGTGTCGTCTGCATAGCAATGATAGGAGAGACCATGTGAGGTTATGACAGAGCCAAGTGACTTGGTGTATAGCGAGAATAGGAGAGGGCCTAGAACAGAGCCCTGGGGGACACCAGTGGGGAGAGCGCGTGGTGAGGAGACAGATTCTCGCCACGCCACCTGGTAGGAGCGACCTGTCAGGTAGGACGCAATCCAAGCGTGGGCCGCGCCGGAGATGCCCAACTCGGAGAGGGTGGAGAGGAGGATCTGATGGTTCACAGTATCGAAGGCAGCCGATAGGTCTAGAAGGATGAGAGCAGAGGAGAGAGAGTTAGCTTTAGCAGTGCGGAGCGCCTCCGTGATACAGAGGAGAGCAGTCTCAGTTGAATGACTAGTCTTGAAACCTGACTGATTTGGATCAAGAAGGTCATTCAGAGAGAGATAGCGGGAGAGCTGGCCAAGGACGGCACGTTCAAGAGTTTTGGAGAGAAAAGAAAGAAGCGATACTGGTCTGTAGTTGTTGACATCGGAGGGATCGAGTGTAGGTTTTTTCAGAAGGGGTGCAACTCTCGCTCTCTTGAAGACGGAAGGGACGTAGCCAGCGGTCAGGGATGAGTTGATGAGCGAGGTGAGGTAAGGGAGAAGGTCTCCGGAAATGGTCTGGAGAAGAGAGGAGGGGATAGGGTCAAGCGGGCAGGTTGTTGGGCGGCCGGCCGTCACAAGACGCGAGATTTCATCTGGAGAGAGAGGGAGAAAGAGGTCAGAGCACAGGGTAGGGCAGTGTGAGCAGAACCAGCGGTGTCGTTTGACTTAGCAAACGAGGATCGGATGTCGTCGACCTTCTTTTCAAAATGGTTGACGAAGTCATCTGCAGAGAGGGAGGAGGGGGGGGGGAGGATTCAGGAGGGAGGAGGATTCAGGAGGGAGGAGAAGGTGGCAAAGAGCTTCCTAGGGTTAGAGGCAGATGCTTGGAATTTAGAGTGGTAGAAAGTGGCTTTAGCAGCAGAGACAGAGGAGGAAATTGTAGAGAGGAAGGAGTGAAAGGATGCCAGGTCCGCAGGGAGGCGATTTTTCCTCCATTTCCGCTCGGCTGCCCGGAGCCCTGTTCTGTGAGCTCGCAATGAGTCGTCGAGCCACGGAGCGGGAGGGGAGGACCGAGCCAGCCTGGAGGATAGGGGACATAGAGAGTCAAAGGATGCAGAGAGGGAGGAGAGGAGGGTTGAGGAGGCAGAATCAGGAGATAGGTTGGAGAAGGTTTGAGCAGAGGGAAGAGATGATAGGATGGAAGAGGAGAGAGTAGCGGGGGACAGAGAGCGAAGGTTGGGACGGCGCGATACCATCCGAGTAGGGGCAGTGTGGGAGGTGTTGGATGAGAGCGAGAGGGAAAAGGATACAAGGTAGTGGTCGGAGACTTGGAGGGGAGTTGCAATGAGGTTAGTGGAAGAACAGCATCTAGTAAAGATGAGGTCGAGCGTATTGCCTGCCTTGTGAGTAGGGGGGTAAGGTGAGAGGTTGAGGTCAAAAGAGGAGAGGAGTGGAAAGAAGGAGGCAGAGAGGAATGAGTCAAAGGTAGACGTGGGGAGGTTAAAGTCGCCCAGAACTGTGAGAGGTGAGCCATCCTCAGGAAAGGAGCTTATCAAGGCATCAAGCTCATTGATGAACTCTCCGAGGGAACCTGGAGTGCGATAAATGATAAGGATGTTAAGCTTGAAAGGGCTGGTAACTGTGACAGCATGGAATTCAAAGGAGGCGATAGACAGATGGGTAAGGGGAGAAAGAGAAATTGACCACTTGGGAGACAGTACTACAATACTACAGCTTTATATTACAGCCCTGCCTGGCTCTACTACGACAAGATACAGTACTACAATACTGCAGCTTTATATTACAGCCCTGCCTGGCTCTACTACGACAAGATACAGTACTACAATACTACAGCTTTATATTACAGCCCTGCCTGGCTCTACTACTGTCACCCCTTGGTCATTGTATTTTGTGTTTTTGTTATATGTTTGGGTAGGCCAGGGTGTGACATGGGTTTATATGTTGTATTCGTATTGGGGTTTGTATTATTTGGGATTGCGGCTGATTAGGGGTGTGTCTAGTTAGGCTTGGCTGCCTGGGGCGATTCTCAATCAGAGTCAGGTGCTTGTCGTTGTCTCTGATTGAGAACCGTATTTAGACAGCCTGACTTTCGCCTTGTATTCTGTGGGTGTTTGTTCCTGTCTCTGTGTAGTGTTCACCAGATAGGCTGTAATAGGTTTCACGTTCCGTTTGTTGTTTTTGTATTTATTCAGTTATTTCATGTAACGCGATTATCTTCATTAAAGTCATGAGTAACCTACACGCTGCATTTTGGTCTGACTCTCTTCTTACAACAGACGAACGAAGTTACAGGAAGATGTTATGGACAGCAGAAGCATGGAGTATACTACATGGGAAGAAATCGACAGGTGGGCGGCCGACCCAGAGCGAGTGCAGGAGTCCGCCTGGGATTCCCTACAGCAATGCGAAGAGGGCTATAGACGTATGGAGTCGAAAAGGAAAGCACGGTGACGCAGAGCGAAAACCGAAAGTAACGGGGGAAAGCGCATCTCCCTGTTAATTTTGAGGAGCACCAATATGAGGACTTCTGGTCTTGGGAGATGATATTAGACGGTAAAGGACCCTGGGCGCAGCCGGGAGAATATCGGCGTCCCAAGGAGGAAATAGAAGCAGCTAAAGCGGAGAGGCGCAGGTATGAGGAGGCAGCACGGCGACGCGGTTGGAAACCGGAAAAACAGCCCCAAAAAATTATTGGGGGGGTGGCTAGAAGGGAGAATAGTTATGCCAGGTAGGAGACCTGTGCATACTCCCTGTGCTCACCGTTGGGCTAGAGAGACCGGGCAGGCACCGTGTTATGCTATGGAGCGCACAGTGTTTCCAGTGCGGGTGCAGAGCCAGCTGCGGCACATACCAGGCCTTCCTATTGGCCGGGCTAGAGTGGGCATCGAGCCAGGTAAGCTTGGGCAGGCTCGGTGCTCAAGAGCTCCTGGTCTATCCAGAACCACCTCTACACCCCAGTCCTCCGGTAGCAGCTCCCCGCACCAGGCTTCCTGTGCGCCTCGCCTGTTCAGAGCAGCCAGCGCTTTTCTCCTCTCCTGCGCTATCGGAGTCTCCCGCCTGTTTAGGGCAGCCAGAGCCTTTCTCCTCTCCTGCGCTGCTGGAGTCTCCTGTCTGTCCAGCGCCGCCAGTGCTCCCAGTCGGCCCAGCGCGGCCAGTGCTCCCAGTCTGCCCAGCGCGGCCAGTGCTCCCAGTCTGCCCAGCTCCGCCAGTGCTCCCAGTCTGCCCAGCGCCGCCAGTGCTCCCAGTCTGCCCAGTGCTCCCAGTCTGCCCAGTGCTCCCAGTGCTCCCAGTCTGCCCAGCGCCGCCAGTGCTCCCAGTCTGCCCAGTGCTCCCAGTCTGCCCAGCGCCGCCAGTCGGCCCAGCGTCGCCAGTCTGCCAGGATCCGCCAGTAGTGCCAGTCTGCCAAGATCCGCCAGAAGTGCCAGTCTGCCAAGATCTTCTAGATCGGCCAGACAACCTGAATCATTCAGTTCCACCAGCCAGCCAGGATTTACCGGAGCCTACTACCTGCCTGAGCTTCCTCTCAGTACTGAGCTTCCTCTCAGTACTGAGCTTCCTCTCAGTACCGGGCTCCCCCTCAGTATCGGGCTCCCCCTCAGTACCGGGCTTCCCCTCAGTACCGGGCTTCCCCTCAGTACCAGGCTCCCCCTCAGTACCGGGCTCCCCCTCAGTACCGGGCTTCCCCTCAGTACCGGGCTTCCCCTCAGTACCGGGCTGCTTCTGTCCGGGGCTGCCCCTCTGTCCCGGGCTGCCCCTCTGTCCCGGGCTGCCCCTCTGTCCCGAGATGCCCCTCTGTCCTGAGATGCCCCTCTGTCCTGAGATGCCCCTCTGTCCTGAGATGCCCCTCTGTCCCGGGCTGCCCCTCTGTCCCGGGCTGCCCCTCTGTCCCGAGCTGCCCCTCTGTCCCGAGCTGCCCCTCAGTTATGTGGGGATCTGGGTGAGGACTATTAGGCCATGGTCGGCGGAGAAGGTGGATGATCCCAGGACGCTAAAGGGGAGGAACTAGGACATTGATGGAGTGGGGTCCACGTCCCGAGCCAGAACCGCCACCATGGACAGACGCCCACCCGGACCCTCCCTATGCTCTTGAGGTGCGTCCGGGGGTCCACACCTTAGGGGGGAGGTTCTGTCACGCCTTGGTCATTGTATTTTGTGTTTTTGTTATATGTTTGGGTAGGCCAGGGTGTGACATGGGTTTATATGTTGTATTCGTATTGGGGTTTGTATTATTTGGGATTGCGGCTGATTAGGGGTGTGTCTAGTTAGGCTTGGCTGCCTGGGGCGATTCTCAATCAGAGTCAGGTGCTTGTCGTTGTCTCTGATTGAGAACCGTATTTAGACAGCCTGACTTTCAAATCAAATCAAATCAAATTTTATTTGTCACATACACATGGTTAGCAGATGTTAATGCGAGTGTAGCGAAATGCTTGTGCTTCTAGTTCCGACAATGCAGTGATAACCAACAAGTAATCTAACTAACAATTCCAAAACTACTGTCTTATACACAGTGTAAGGGGATAAGGAACATGTACATAAGGATATATGAATGAGTGATGGTACAGAGCAGCATACAGTAGATGGTATCGAGTACAGTATATACATATGAGATGAGTGTGTAGACAAAGTAAACAAAGTGGCATAGTTAAAGTGGCTAGTGATACATGTGTTACATAAGGATGCAGTCGATGATGTAGAGTACAGTATGTACATATGCATATGAGATGAATAATGTAGGGTAAGTAACATTATATAAGGTAGCATTGTTTAAAGTGGCTAGTGATATATTTACATCATTTCCCATCAATTCCCATTATTAAAATGGCTGGAGTTGGGTCAGTGTCAATGACAGTGTGTTGGCAGCAGCCACTCAGTGTTAGTGGTGGCTGTTTAACAGTCTGATGGCCTTGAGATAGAAGCTGTTTTTCAGTCTCTCGGTCCCAGCTTTGATGCACCTGTACTGACCTCGCCTTCTGGATGATAGCGGGGTGAACAGGCAGTGGTTCGGGTGGTTGATGTCCTTGATGATCTTTATGGCCTTCCTGTAACAACGGGTGGTGTAGGTGTCCTGGAGGGCAGGTAGTTTGCCCCCGGTGATGCGTTGTGCAGTCCTCACTACCCTCTGGAGAGCCTTACGGTTGAGGGCGGAGCAGTTGCCGTACCAGGCGGTGATACAGCCCGCCAGGATGCTCTCGATTGTGCATCTGTAGAAGTTTGTGAGTGCTTTTGGTGACAAGCCGAATTTCTTCAGCCTCCTGAGGTTGAATAGGCGCTGCTGCGCCTTCTTCACGACGCTGTCAGTGTGAGTGGACCAATTCAGTTTGTCTGTGATGTGTATGCCGAGGAACTTAAAACTAGCTACCCTCTCCACTACTGTTCCATCGATGTGGATAGGGGGTGTTCCCTCTGCTGTTTCCTGAAGTCCACAATCATCTCCTTAGTTTTGTTGACGTTGAGTGTGAGGTTATTTTCCTGACACCACACTCCGAGGGCCCTCACCTCCTCCCTGTAGGCCGTCTCGTCGTTGTTGGTAATCAAGCCTACCACTGTTGTGTCATCCGCAAACTTGATGATTGAGTTGGAGGCGTGCGTGGCCACGCAGTCGTGGGTGAACAGGGAGTACAGGAGAGGGCTCAGAACGCATCCTTGTGGGGCCCCTGTGTTGAGGATCAGCGGGGAGGAGATGTTGTTGCCTACCCTCACCACCTGGGGGCGGCCCGTCAGGAAGTCCAGTACCCAGTTGCACAGGGCGGGGTCGAGACCCAGGGTCTCGAGCTTGATGACGAGCTTGGAGGGTACTATGGTGTTGAATGCCGAGCTGTAGTCGATGAACAGCATTCTCACATAGGTATTCCTCTTGTCCAGGTGGGTTAGGGCAGTGTGCAGTGTGGTTGAGATTGCATCGTCTGTGGACCTATTTGGGCGGTAAGCAAATTGGAGTGGGTCTAGGGTGTCAGGTAGGGTGGAGGTGATATGGTCCTTGACTAGTCTCTCAAAGCACTTCATGATGACGGAAGTGAGTGCTACGGGGCGGTAGTCGTTTAGCTCAGTTACCTTAGCTTTCTTGGGAACAGGAACAATGGTGGCCCTCTTGAAGCATGTGGGAACAGCAGACTGGTATAGGGATTGATTGAATATGTCCGTAAACACACCGGCCAGCTGGTCTGCGCATGCTCTGAGGCCCTTGTATTCTGTGGGTGTTTGTTCCTGTCTCTGTGTAGTGTTCACCAGATAGGCTGTAATAGGTTTCACGTTCCGTTTGTTGTTTTTGTATTTATTCGGTTATTTCATGTAACGCGATTATCTTCATTAAAGTCATGAGTAACCTACACGCTGCATTTCGGTCTGACTCTCTTCTTACTCTCTTCTTCCACTACGACAAGATGCAGTACTACAATACTACAGCTGTATACTACAGCCATGACTGGCTCTACTACGACAAGAAACAGTACTACAATACTACAGCTGTATACCACAGCCATGACTGGCTCTACTACGACAAGATACAGTACTACAATACTACAGCTGTATACTACAGCCATGACTGGCTCCACTACGACAAGATGCAGTACTACAATACTACAGCTGTATACTACAGCCATGACTGGCTCTACTACGACAAGAAACAGTACTACAATACTACAGCTGTATACTACAGCCATGACTGGCTCTACTACGTCAAGAAACAGTACTACAATACTACAGCTGTATACTACAGCCCAGCCCGTCTCTACTACAGACCAGATACAGTACTACAATACTACAGCTGTATACTACAGCCCAGCCCGTCTCTACTACATACCAGATACAGTACTACAATACTACTGCTGTATGCTACAGCCCAGCCCGTCTCTACTACATACCAGATACAGTACTACAATACTACAGCTGTATGCTAAAGCCCAGCATGTCTCTACTACAGACCAGATACAGTACTACAATACTACAGCTGTATGCTAAAGCCCAGCATGTCTCTACTACAGACCAGATACTACAATACAATACTACAATACTACAGCTGTATACTACAGCCATGACTGGCTCTACTACGTCAAGAAACAGTACTACAATACTACAGCTGTATGTTACAGCCCAGCCCGTCTCTACTACATACCAGATACAGTATTACAATACTACAGCTGTATACTACAGCCCAGCCAGTCTCTACTACAGAACAGATACAGTATTACAATACTACAGCTGTATACTACAGCCCAGCCCATCTCTACTACAGACCAGATACAGTATTACAATACTACAGCTGTATACTACAGCCTAGCCTGTCTCTACCACAGAGCAGATAGTATTACAATACTACAGCTGTATACTACAGCCCAGCCCATCTCTACTTCAGACCAGATACAGTATTACAATACTACAGCTGTATACTACAGCCTAGCCTGTCTCTACCACAGAGCAGATAGTATTACAATACTACAGCTGTATACTACAGCCCAGCCTATCTCTACTACAGACTAGATACATTATTACAATACTACAGCCCAGCCCATCTCTACCACAGCCCAGATACATTATTACAATACTACAGCTCTATACTACAGCCCGGCCCATCTCTACTCCAGACTAGATACACGACTACAATACTACAGCCAGAAATAGAGTAGTGTTGGTGTAAGTGTATGTCTGGATCTCAGTATCGGTATACAAGATTGATGTTTTCCTGTCTCTCACATAGTGCATCCCCTGAGGGCCTAGACATGCTGAGAGTGACACACACGCACACTCTCTTAGCTACCTGGTGTGTGTATTTCAGGGTGCTATTGTAATCCCATCGCCCTGTGTGGTCAGGCTCTGGGGTACCGCGCTCCACTTTGAGCTCCTGTCGACAGTGCGTGTGTGTGTGTGTGTGTGTGTGTGTGTGTGTGTGTGTGTGTGTGTGTGTGTGTGTGTGTGTGTGTGTGTGTGTGTGTGTGTGTGTGTGTGTGTGTGTGTGTGTGAGTGAGTGAGTGAGTGAGTGAGTGAGTGAGTGAGTGAGTGAGTGAGTGAGTGAGTGAGTGAGTGAGTGAGTGAGTGAGTGAGTGAGCGAGTGAGTGACTGAGTGAATGTGTTCGTGTGTGTGTGTGTGCGTGTGTCAGGGGACCCGCTTCGGTGGCCCCTTGTCTGTAGACTCCCGTCAATGGATCCAGTGTTTAATGTGTATGCGTTTATGTGTGTGTGTGTGTGTGTGTGTGTGTGTGTGTGTGTGTGTGTGTGTGTGTGTGTGTGTGTGTGTGTGTGTGTGTGTGTGTGTGTGTGTGTGTGTGTGTGTGTGTGTGTGTGTGTGTGTGTGTGTGTGTGTGTGTGTGTGCGTGTGTGTGTGTGTGCGCGAGTGTGTGACTCCAGCACTTAACCTCCTGACCGGCGGCAGCCTGGGCACCACAGTAGCGCCACTGAGCCTCTCACCCCCCGCCACACAGCAGTGGTGTGTGTTACCCCCCCCCCAACACACACACATACACACACACACACAAACTCTCAACCTTGGACTTTCTTTAGCTCCATGTTTAGTCTCCATGGTCTTTTGTTCCTCCCTGATCAGTCCACCTGCATATGAGGGAGGAAGCACCTTGTTTCTTTCTCTTTAATGTCAGGAAGTATTTGATTCTCTCAGTGCTATATCTTGCTTAAGAAGGCCCCTCTAAATCACTAATCGACACAACACCGCACCTCTCTCTTCCCCTGTCTTTTCTTCTGTCCATTACTGCCTCCGTCTCTCTCCTCTCTCCTATTCACAGAATCCTATCTTCATTCACCTTGCTCAGACACCTGTTGCATGTGCTCATGCGGAATATAATCACCTGTGCCATTGAGTTACAGTGTGTGTGTGAATTATTCATGTGTGTGTATGTGTGTGTGTGTGGAATATGTGTGTGTAAGTGTACAGTGTGTTTGCTGGTGCAGGGGGTTAAGACTGGGGTTCAGATGAGCACAAAACAAGATATGTAATGCTCAATGTTTAATTGATTAGAGAAAGGGGGGTGTTTAACAGTAGGTGATAGTAGTATATGATAGTAGTAGATGATAAAAGTAGGTGATAGTAATAGGTGACAGTTGTTGACGATAGTGGTAGATGATAGTAGTATATGATAGTAGTAGGTGATCGTGGTTGGTGAAAAAAGTATGAAAGTTGTAAGTGAAGTAGCAGATGAGAGTAGTAGGTGATAGTGGTTGGTGATAAAAGTATGATAGTTGTAAGTGATAGTAGCAGATGATAGTAGTAGGTGATAGTAGTAGGTGATAGTGGTGAGTGATAGTAGTAGGTGATAGTGCTTGGTGATAGTAGTAGATGATAGTAGTAGATGGTAGTAGTAGGTGATAGTAGTAGGTGATAGTAGTAGATGATAGTAGTAGGTGATTGTGGTTGGTGAAAAAAGTATGAAAGTTGTAAGTGATAGTAGCAGATGAGAGTAATAGGTGATAGTGGTTGGTGATAAAAGTATGATAGTTGTAAGTGATAGTAGCAGATGATAGTAGTAGGTGATAATGGTTGGTGATAAAAGTATGATAGTTGTAAATGATAGTAGCAGGTGATAGTGGTGAGTGATAGTAGTAGATAATAGTAGTAGATGATAGTAGTAGACGATAGTAGTATATGAAAGTAGTAGATGATAGCGGTAGATGATAGTAGTAGAGGATAGTAGTAGGTGATAAAAGTAGGTGATAGCAGTAGATGATAGTAGTAGATGATAAAAGTAGGAGATAGTAGTAGGTGATAGTGGTTGGTGATAGTAGTAGGTGATAGTAGTAGGTGATAGTGGTTGGTGATAAAAGTATGATAGTTGTAAGTGATAGTAGCAGGTGCTAGTGGTGAGTGATAGTAGTAGATGATAGTAGTAGATGATAGTAGTTGGTGATATTAGTAGATGATAAAAGTAGGTGATAGTAGTAGGTGATAGTAGTAGATTATAAAAGTAGGAGATAGTAGTAGGTGATAGTAGAAGGTGACATTAGTAGACGATAGTGGTAGATGACAGTAGTATGTGATAGTAGTATATGATAGTAGTAGGTGATAGTGGTTGGTGATAGTAGTAGGTGATAGTAGCAGATGATAGTAGTATATGACAGTAGTAGGTGATAGTGGTTGGTGATAGTAGTATATGATAGTAGCAGATGATAGTAGTAGGTGATAGTGGTGAGTGATAGTAGTACATGATAGTAGTAGGTGATAGTGCTTGGTGATAGTAGTAGATGATAGTAGTAGATGATAGTGGTAGATGATAGTAGTAGAGGATAGTAGTAGATGATAAAAGTAGGTGATAGTAGTAGGTGATAAAAGTAGGTGATAGATGTAGGTGATAGTAGTAGATGATAGTAGTAGGTGATAGTGGTGAGTGATAGTAGTACATGATAGTAGTAGGTGATAGTGCTTGGTGATAGTAGTAGATGATAGTAGTAGAGGATAGTAGTAGATGATAAAAGTAGGTGATAGTAGTAGGTGATAAACGTAGGTGATAGTAGTAGGTGATAAAAGTAGGTGATAGATGTAGGTGATCGTAGTAGATGATCGTAGTAGATGATAGTAGTAGGTAATAGTGGTGAGTGATAGTAGTAGATGATAGTAGTAGATGATCATAGTAGATGATAAAAGTAGGTGATAGTAGTAGGTGATAGTAGTAGACGATAGTAGTAGATGATAGTAGTAGGTAATAGTGGTGAGTGATAGCAGTAGATGGTAGTAGTAGATGATAGTGGTTGGTGATAGTAGTAGATGATAGTAGTAGGTGATAGTGGTGAGTGATAGTAGTACATGATAGTAGTAGGTGATAGTGCTTGGTGATAGTAGTAGATGATAGTAGTAGATGATAGTGGTAGATGATAAAAGTAGGTGATAGTAGTAGGTGATAAAAGTAGGTGATAGATGTAGGTGATAGTAGTAGATGATCGTAGTAGATGATAAAAGTAGGTGATAGTAGTAGGTGATAGCAGTAGATGGTAGTAGTAGGTGATAGTGGTTGGTGATAGTAGTAGACGATAGAAGTAGATGATAGTAGTAGGTAATAGTGGTGAGTGATAGCAGTAGATGGTAGTAGTAGGTGATAGTAGTAGATGATAATAGTAGATGATAGTAGTAGATTATAAAAGTAGGTGATAGTAAAAGTGACAGTAGGAGACGATAGTGGTAGATGATAGTAGTAGGTGATAGTAGTATATGATAGTAGTAGGTGATAGTGGTTGGTGATAGTAGTAGATGATAGTAGTAGATTATAAAAGTAGGTGATAGTAAAAGTGAGGGTAGGAGACGATAGTGGTACATGATAGTAGTATATGATAGTAGTAGATGATAGTGGTTGGTGATAGTAGTAGATGATAGTAGTAGATTATAAAAGTAGGTGATAGTAAAAGTGACAGTAGGAGACGATAGTGGTAGATGATAGTAGTAGGTGATAGTAGTATATGATAGTAGTAGATGATAGTGGTTGGTGATAGTAGTAGATGATAGTAGTAGATTATAAAAGTAGGTGATAGTAAAAGTGACAGTAGGAGACGATAGTGGTAGATGATAGTAGTAGGTGATAGCAGTATATGATAGTAGTAGGTGATAGTGGTTGGTGATAGTAGTAGGTGATAGTGGTTGGTGATAGTAGTAGGTGATAGTGGAAGATGATAGTAGTAGGTGATAGTAGTAGATTATAGTAATAGATGATAAAAGTAGGAGATAGTAGTAGGTGATAGTAGTAGATGATAGTAGTAGGTGATTGTGGTTGGTGAAAAAAGTATGAAAGTTGTAAGTGATAGTAGCAGATGAGAGTAGTAGGTGATAGTGGTTGGTGATAAAAGTATGATAGTTGTAAGTGATAGTAGCAGATGATAGTAGTAGGTGATAATGGTTGGTGATAAAAGTATGATAGTTGTAAATGATAGTAGCAGGTGATAGTGGTGAGTGATAGTAGTAGATGATAGTAGTAGATGATAGTAGTAGATGATAAAAGTAGGTGATAGTAGTAGGTGATAGTAGTAGATTATAAAAGTAGGAGATAGTAGTAGGTGATAGTAGAAGGTGACATTAGTAGACGATAGTGGTAGATGACAGTAGTAGGTGATAGTAGTATATGACAGTAGTAGGTGATAGTGGTTGGTGATAGTAGCAGATGATAGTAGTAGGTGATAGTAGTAGGTGATAGTGGTGAGTGATAGTTGTAGGTGATAGTGCTTGGTGATAGTAGTAGATGATAGTAGTAGATGATAGCAGTAGATGATAGTAGTAGAGGATAGTAGTAGGTGATAAAAGTAGGTGATAGCAGTAGATGATAGTAGTAGATGATAAAAGTAGGAGATAGTAGTAGGTGATAGTGGTTGGTGATAGTAGTAGGTGATAGTAGTAGGTGATAGTAATATATGATAGTAGCAGATGATAGTGGTTGGTGATAAAAGTATGATAGTTGTAAGTGATAGTAGCAGATGAGAGTAGTAGGTGATAGTGGTTGGTGATAAAAGTATGATAGTTGTAAGTGATAGTAGCAGATGATAGTAGTAGGTGATAGTGGTTGGTGATAAAAGTATGATAGTTGTAAATGATAGTAGCAGGTGCTAGTGGTGAGTGATAGTAGTAGATGATAGTAGTAGATGATAGTAGTTGGTGATAGTAGTAGATGATAAAAGTAGGTGATAGTAGTAGGTGATAGTAGTAGATTATAAAAGTAGGAGATAGTAGTAGGTGATAGTAGAAGGTGACATTAGTAGACGATAGTGGTAGATGACAGTAGTATGTGATAGTAGTATATGATAGTAGCAGATGATAGTAGTAGGTGATAGTAGTAGGTGATAGTGGTGAGTGATAGTAGTACATGATAGTAGTAGGTGATAGTGCTTGGTGATAGTAGTAGATGATAGTAGTAGATGATAGTGGTAGATGATAGTAGTAGAGGATAGTAGTAGGTGATAAAAGTAGGTGATAGCAGTAGATGATAGTAGTAGATGATAAAAGTAGGAGATAGTAGTAGGTGATAGTAGAAGGTGACATTAGTAGACGATAGTGGTAGATGACAGTAGTATGTGATAGTAGTATATGATAGTAGTAGGTGATAGTGGTAGGTGATAGTAGTAGGTGATAGTAGTAGGTGATAGTAGCAGATGATAGTAGTATATGACAGTAGTAGGTGATAGTGGTTGGTGATAGTAGTATATGATAGTAGCAGATGATAGTAGTAGATGATAGTAGTAGGTGATAGTGGTGAGTGATAGTAGTACATGATAGTAGTAGGTGATAGTGCTTGGTGATAGTAGTAGATGATAGTAGTAGATGATAGTGGTAGATGATAGTAGTAGAGGATAGTAGTAGATGATAAAAGTAGGTGATAGTAGTAGGTGATAAAAGTAGGTGATAGATGTAGGTGATAGTAGTAGATGATAGTAGTAGGTGATAGTGGTGAGTGATAGTAGTACATGATAGTAGTAGGTGATAGTGCTTGGTGATAGTAGTAGATGATAGTAGTAGAGGATAGTAGTAGATGATAAAAATAGGTGATAGTAGTAGGTGATAAAAGTAGGTGATAGTAGTAGGTGATAAAAGTAGGTGATAGATGTAGGTGATCGTAGTAGATGATAGTAGTAGGTAATAGTGGTGAGTGATAGTAGTAGATGATAGTAGTAGATGATAGTAGTAGATGATCATAGTAGATGATAAAAGTAGGTGATAGTGGTGAGTGATAGCAGTAGATGGTAGTAGTAGATGATAGTGGTTGGTGATAGTAGTAGATGATAGTAGTAGGTGATAGTGGTGAGTGATAGTAGTACATGATAGTAGTAGGTGATAGTGCTTGGTGATAGTAGTAGATGATAGTAGTAGATGATAGTGGTAGATGATAAAAGTAGGTGATAGTAGTAGGTGATAAAAGTAGGTGATAGATGTAGGTGATAGTAGTAGATGATCGTAGTAGATGATAAAAGTAGGTGATAGTAGTAGGTGATAGCAGTAGATGGTAGTAGTAGGTGATAGTGGTTGGTGATAGTAGTAGACAATAGAAGTAGATGATAGTAGTAGGTAATAGTGGTGAGTGATAGCAGTAGATGGTAGTAGTAGGTGATAGTGGTTGGTGATAGTAGTAGACGATAGAAGTAGATGATAGTAGTAGGTAATAGTGGTGAGTGATAGCAGTAGATGGTAGTAGTAGGTGATAGTAGTAGATGATAATAGTAGATGATAGTAGTAGATTATAAAAGTAGGTGATAGTAAAAGTGACAGTAGGAGACGATAGTGGTAGATGATAGTAGTAGGTGATAGTAGTATATGATAGTAGTAGGTGATAGTGGTTGGTGATAGTAGTAGATGATAGTAGTAGATTATAAAAGTAGGTGATAGTAAAAGTGAGGGTAGGAGACGATAGTGGTACATGATAGTAGTAGGTGATAGTAGTATATGATAGTAGTAGATGATAGTGGTTGGTGATAGTAGTAGATGATAGTAGTAGATTATAAAAGTAGGTGATAGTAAAAGTGACAGTAGGAGACGATAGTGGTAGATGATAGTAGTAGGTGATAGCAGTATATGATAGTAGTAGGTGATAGTGGTTGGTGATAGTAGTAGGTGATAGTGGAAGATGATAGTAGTAGGTGATAGTAGTAGATTATAGTAATAGATGATAAAAGTAGGAGATAGTAGTAGGTGATAGTAGATGGTGAAAGTAGTAGACGATAGTGGTAGATGATAGTAGTCGGTGATAGTAGTATATGATAGTAGTAGGTGATAGTAGTAGGTTATAGTAGTATATGATAGTAGCAGATGATAGTAGTACATGATAGTATTAGGTGATAGTGCTTGGTGATAGTAGTGGATGATAGTAGTAGATGATAGTGGTAGATGATACTAGTAGAGGATAGTAGTATATGATAGTAGCAGATGATAGTAGTACATGATAGTAGTAGGTGATAGTGCTTGGTGATAGTAGTGGATGATAGTAGTAGGTGATAGTGGTAGATGACACTAGTAGAGGATAGTAGTAGATGATAGTAGTAGATGATAGTAGTAGGTGATAGTGGTTGGTGATAGTAGTAGGTGATAGTAGTAGGTGATAAAATTAGGTGATAGTGGTTGGTGATAGTGGTTGGTGATAGTAGTAGGTGATAGTGGTTGGTGATAGTAGTAGGTGATAGTGGTTGGTGATAGTAGTAGGTGATAGTGGTTGGTGATAGTAGTAGATGATAAAAGTAGGTGATAGTAGTGGATGATAGTAGTAGGTGATAGTAGTAGATGATAAAAGTAGGTGATAGTAGTAGATGATAGTAATAGGTGATAGTGGTAGATGATAGTAGTAGGTGATAGTAGTATATGAAAGTAGTAGGTGATAGTGGTTGGTGATAGTAGTGGGTGATAGTAGTAGGTGATAGTAGTAGATGATAAAAGTACAATAGTTGTAAGTGATAGTAGCAGATGATATTAGTAGATGATAGTTGTAAGTGATAGTGGTTAGTGATAGTAGTAGATGACAGTAGTAGGTGATAGTAGAAGGTGACAGTAGTAGACGATAGTGGTAGAGGATAGTAGTAGATGATAGTAGTAGAAGATAGTGGTAGATGACAGTAATAGATGATAGCATTAGATGATAGTAGTAGATGATAGTAGTAGGTGATAGTGGGTAGCGATAGTGGTAGGTGATAGTAGTAGGTGATAGTAGTAGATGATAAAAGTAGGTGATAGTAGTAGGTGATAGTAGTAGATCAAAGTAGTAGACCATAGTAGTAGACCGTAGTAGTAGGTGATAGTAATATATGATAGTAGTAGATGATAGTGGTCGATGATAGTAGTAGATGATAGTGTAAATGATAGTAATAGATGATAGTAGTAGATGAAAGTAGTAGATGATAGTAGTAGGTGATAGTACCAGATGATAGTAGTAGATGATAGTAGTAGGTGATAGTAGTAGACAATAGTAGTATGTGATAGTAGTAGACGATAACAGTAGACAATAGTAGTTGATTATAGTAGTAGACTGTAGAAGTATTTGATAGTAGTAGATGATAGTAGTAGACGATAGTAGTATATGATAGTAGTAGATGATAGTAGTAGATGATAGTGGTAGAGGATAGTAGTAGATGATAGTGGTAAATGATAGTAATAGATGATAGCAGTAGATGAAAGTAGTAGATGATAGTAATAGGTGATAGTAGCAGATGATAGTAGTAGATGATAGTAGTAGGTGATAGTAGTAGACAATAGTAGTATGTGATAGTAGTAGACGATAACAGTAGACAATAGTAGTTGATTATAGTAGTAGACTGTAGAAGTATTTGATAGTAGTAGATGATAGTAGTAGACAATAGTAGTATATGATAGTAGTAGGTGATAGTAGTAGACGGTAGTAGTTGGTGATAGTAGTAAATGATAGTATTAGACGACAGTAGTAAGTGAAAGTAGTAGATGACAGTAGTAGATGATAGTAGTAGGTGATAGTAGTAGATGATAGTAGTAGAAAATAGTAGTAGACAATAATTGTAGACGATAGTAGTAGATGATAGAAGTATATGATTGTAGTAGTTGATAGTAGTAGATGATAGTAGTAAGTGATAGTAGTAGGTGATAGTAGTAGATCAACGTAGTAGATCATAGTAGTAGACGATAGTAGTAGGTGATAGTAGAATATGGTAGTAGTAGATGATAGTACTAGATGATAGTAGTAGATGATAGTAGTAGACAATAGTAGTAAGTGATAGTAGTAGATGATAGTAGTAGACGATAGTTGTAAGTGATAGTAGTAGATGATAGAAGTGGGTGATAGTAGTAGACGATACTAGTAGGTGATAGTAGTAGGTAACAGTAGTAGATCAAAGTAGTAGACGATAGTAGTAGGTGATAGTAGTATATGATAGTAGTAAATGATAGTAGTAGGTGATAGTAGTAGATGATAGTAGTAGACGATAGTAGTAGGTGATAGTATAATATGGTAGTCGTAGATGATAGTACTAGATGATAGTAGTAGGTGATAGTAGTAGATAACGGTGGTAGATGATAGTAGTACAGGATAGTAGTAAATGATAGTCTTAGATGATAGTAGTAGGTGATAGTAGTAGATGATAGTGGTAGATGATAGTAATATAGGATAGTAGTAGATTATAGTAGTAGATGATAGCAGTAATTGATAGTGGTAGATGATAGTAGTAGCTGATAGTAGTAGACGGTAGTAGTTGGTGATAGTAGTAGATGATAGTAGGCGACAATAGTAGTAGATGATAGTTGTAGACTATAGTAGTAGACGATAGAAGTATATGATAAAAACAAAAGTTTATCTCAATACTTTGTTATATACCCTTTGTTGGCAATGACAGAGGTCAAACGTTTTCTGTACGTCTTCACAAGGTTTTCACACACTGTTGCTGGTATTTTGGCCCATTCCTCCATGCAGATCTCCTATAGAGCAGTGATGTTTTGGGGCTGTTGCTGGGCAACATGGACTTTCAACTCCCTCCAAAGATTTTCTATGGGGTTGAGATCTGGAGACTCCAGGACCTTGAAATGCTTCTTACGAAGCCACTCCTTCGTTGCCCGGGCGGTGTGTTTGGGATCATTGTCATGCTGAAAGACCCAGCCACGTTTCATCTTCAATGCCCTTGCTGATGGAAGGTTTTCACTCAAAATCTCACAATCCATTCATTCTTTCCTTTACACGGATCAGTCGTTCTGGTCCCTTTGCAGAAAAACAGCCCCAAAGCATGATGTTTCCACCCCCATGCTTCACAGTAGGTGTGGTGTTCTTTGGGTGCAACTCAGCATTCTTTGTCCTCCAAACACGACGAGTTGAGTTTTTACCAAAGAGTTATATTTTGGTTTCATCTGACCATATGACATTCTCCCAATCTTCTTCTGGATCATCCAAAAGCTCTCTAGCAAACTTCAGACGGGCCTGGGCTTGTACTGGCTTAATAAGCACACGACTGGTACTGCAGGATTTGAGTCCCTGGCGGCATAGTGTGTTACTGATGGTAGGCTTTGTTACTTTGGTCCCAGCTCTCTGCAGGTCATTCACTAGGTCCCCCTGTGTGGTTCTGGGATTTTTGCTCACCATTCTTGTGATCATTTTGACCCGACGGGGTGAGATCTTGCGTGGAGCCCCAGATCGAGGGAGATTATCAGTGGTCTTGTATGTCTTCCATTTCCTAATACTTGCTCCCACAGTTGATTTCTTCAAACCAAGCTGCTTACCAATTGCAGATTCAGTCTTCCCATTCTGGTGCAGGTCTACAATTTTGTTTCTGGTGTCCTTTGACAGCTCTTTGGTCTTGGCCATAATGGAGTTTGGAGTGTGACTGTTTGAGGTTGTGGACAGGTGTCTTTTATACTGATAACAAGTTCAAACAGGTGCCATTAATACAGGTAACGAGTGGAGGACAGAGGAGCCTCTTAAAGAATAAGTTACAGGTCTGTGAGAGACAGAAATCTTGCTTGTTTGTTGGTGACCAAATACTTATTTCCCACAATAATTTGCAAATAAATTCATTAAAAATCCTACAATGTGATTTTCTGGATTTTTTTTCCTAATTTTGTCTGTCATAGTTGAAGTGTACCTATGATGAAAATTACAGGCCTCTCATATTTTTAAGTGGGAGAACTTGCACAATTGGTGGCTGACTAAATATTTTTTTGCCCCACTGTGTATCATAGTAGTAGGTCATAGTAGTAGATGATAGTAGTATGTGATAGTGATTTGCCAGCAGCATACCACCCTGCATACCACTGCTGGCTTGCTTCTGAACCTAAGCAGGGTTGGTCCTGGTCATTTCCTGGATGGGAGACCAGATGCCTTTGGAAGTGGTGTTGGAGGGCCAGTAGGAGGCACTCTTTCCTCTTGTCTAAAAAAATATATCCCAATGCCACAGGGCAGTGATTGGGGACACTGCCCTGTGTAGGGTGCCGTCTTTCGGATGGGATGTTAAACGGGTGTCCTGACTCTCTGAGGTCATTAAAGATCCCACGGCACTTATTGTAAGAGTAGGGGTGTTAACCCTGGTGTCCTGGCTAAATTCCCAATCTGGCCCTCAAACCATCACGGTCACCTAATAATCCCCAGTTTACAATTGGCTCATTCATCCCCCTCCTCTCCCCTGTAACTATTCCCCAGGTCGTTTCTACAAATGAGAATGTGTTCTTAGTCAACTTACCTGGTAAAATAATGGATAAAAGTAGTAGGTGATAGTAGTAAGTGATCGTAGTAGATGATAGGGAGTGAGGAGCTATTATTGAAATAAAAACAGAAGGTTGTAGGAAAAAAGGGAAAGAGAAGAGGTGTATGAGGAGAGGCAGAGTGTGGCCCTGCCATTGTGAGTATGAGTCTCCCTTTTTCACACTTCAGAACAACTCCTCTCTTGATCCCCTCCACCACCTCCACCAGCCCAGACTGCCCTGCCCTGCCACCCAGCCTGACCTCTAACCTCTGGTCCCACAGGGATACTGAGTCGCTTCCTGAACAGGCCGACCCCCCAGCCCTCCACGCTGGACAGACTCTTATCTGGGAGCGCCGGTTGGAATGCTGACAGGACAGGAGGGAGGGAGGGAGGGTGTCTGGCAGGACGACGTAGCTTAGATAACACATAAAAAAATTGCCGACCAGTCATCTGAGCCGACCCGTCACCAGGGGTCAGCACCACGGCTACAGCAGCTATCCGCCACATCTCCGAGACTGTACCTGACCTGTCAATCACCTGTGGTTACTCGGCAACCACACAAGGGATGCTGCACATACAAGAGCAGACGTTTTGACTGCCACAATCGTATGATATCATGACGCTGTTTGTTACATCCACTGCAATTGTAGAAACATTTATTTCACAAATTGCTAATTATAAAGTGCCAAATTTATTTTAGCCGTTGTCAATTTGATCTCATATATTTAGGTTTGTAAGGCATTGTGTCATGGTGGTGTCATAACAACTGTGGGCGATGTAGCACAAAATGTGAGGGGTTTATCTTGTAAGTGATCTATAGCTGTATCCAAATCTGGAGCAGACATTGACCATGGGACCCCTCGCTCCACCAGTCCTGCCATCAGACCTCACAGTACACGGTGAGAGGCTATCTAGACGTGTTCTAAAACACACCTGCCCCCCCCCCCCCCCCCACACACACACACACCCCCACACACACTTACACCTGTCATCTCTGTTAGCTGTATCACCTGTATCTGTAATGTTTTGTCTTATATTGTCTTGTCATTATGCTTTCCCTTCTGTTCGTTTCCCCCTGCTGGTCTTATTAGGTTCGTTCCCTTTTTCTATCCCTCTCTCTCCCCCTCCCTCTCTCTCCTCTCTCTATCGTTCCGTTCCTGCTCCCAGCTGTTCCTCATTCTCCTAACTCACTCATTTAGTCTTTTCACACCTGTCCCCTATTTTGTCCTCTGATTAGAGGCCCTATTTCTCCCCTTGTTTTCCGCTTCTGTCCTTGTTGGATCCTTGTATGATGTTCGCTGTGCTGTGTCCTTGTCTCGCCCTGTCGTGTCTTGTCTCCTTCAGATGCTGCGTGTGAGCAGGTGTCTAAGTCTGCTACGGTCGGTGCCTTCCCGAAGCAACCTGCAGTCAATGCTCGAGTCTCCAGTCTGTCCTCGTTACTACGAGTGGATTTAAGTTTTTTTCCTGTTTTATTTTCGTCTTGAGTTTTACTGGAATAAAGACTCTGTTTTCGCTAAGTCGCTTTTGGGTCCTCATTCACCTGCATAACAGAAGGATCCGACCAAGAATGGACCCAGCGACTACGGATTCTCGTAACACTGCCGTCGAGATCCACGGAGCTATGCTCGGCAGACACGAGCAGGAATTGTCTGCTGCTCGTCATGCCGTTGAGACCCTGGCCGCTCAGGTTTCCGATCTCTCTGGACAGTTCCAGAGTCTTCGTCTCGTGCCACCAGCTACTTCCTGGTCTGCCGAGTCTCCGGAACCTAGGGTTAATAACCCACCTTGTTACTCCGGGCAGCCCACTGAGTGCCGCTCCTTTCTCACCCAGTGTGATATTGTGTTCTCTCTCCAACCCAACACATACTCAAGAGAGAGAGCTCGGGTTGCTTACGTCATATCACTCCTTACTGGCCGGGCTCGAGAGTGGGGCACAGCTATCTGGGAGGCAAGGGCTGATTGTTCTAACAATTACCTGAACTTTAAAGAAGAGATGATACGGGTTTTTGATCGTTCAGTTTTTGGTAGGGAGGCTTCTAGGGCCCTGGCTTCCCTATGTCAAGGTGATCGATCCATAACGGATTACTCTATAGAGTTTCGCACTCTTGCTGCCTCTAGTGACTAGAACGAGCCGGCGCTGCTCGCTCGTTTTCTGGAGGGACTTCACGCAGAGGTTAAGGATGAGATTCTCTCCCGGGAGGTTCCTTCCAGTGTGGACTCTTTGATTGCACTCGCCATCCGTATAGAACGACGGGTAGATCTTCGTCACCGAGCTCGTGGAAGAGAGCTCGCGTTAACGGGTTTTCCCCTCTCCGCATCACAACCATCTCCTTCCTCCGGCTCAGAGACTGAGCCCATGCAGCTGGGAGGTATTCGCATCTCGACTAAGGAGAGGGAACGGAGGATCACCAACCGCCTGTGCCTCTATTGCGGATTTGCTGGACATTTTGTCAATTCATGTCCAGTAAAAGCCAGAGCTCATCAGTAAGCGGAGGGCTACTGGTGAGCGCTACTACTCAGGTCTCTCCATCAAGATCCTGTACTACTATGTCGGTCCATCTACGCTGGACCGGTTCGGCTGCTTCATGCAGTGCCTTGATAGACTCTGGGGCTGAGGGTTGTTTTATGGACGAAGCATGGGCTCGGAAACATGACATTCCTCTCAGACAGTTAGGGAAGCCCACGCCCATGTTCGCCTTAGATGGTAGTCATCTCCCCAGTATCAGATATGAGACACTACCTTTAACCCTCACAGTATCTGGTAACCACAGTGAGACTATTTCCTTTTTGATTTTTCGTTCACCTTTTACACCTGTTGTTTTGGGTCATCCCTGGCTAGTATGTCATAATCCTTCTATTAATTGGTCTAGTAATTCTATCCTATCCTGGAACGTTTCTTGTCATGTGAAGTGTTTAATGTCTGCTATCCCTCCTGTTTCTTCTGTCCCCTCTTCTCAGGAGGAACCTGGTGATTTGACAGGAGTGCCGGAGGAATATCATGATCTGCGCACGGTCTTCAGTCGGCCCAGAGCCAACTCCCTTCCTCCTCACCGGTCGTATGATTGTAGTATTGATCTCCTTCCAGGGACCACTCCCCCTCGGGGTAGACTATACTCTCTGTCGGCTCCCGAACGTAAGGCTCTCGAGGATTATTTGTCTGTTTCTCTTGACGCCGGCACCGTAGTGCCTTCTTCCTCTCCTGCCGGGGCGGGGTTTTTTTTGTTAAGAAGAAAGACGGTACTCTGCGCCCCTGCGTGGATTATCGAGGGCTGAATGACATAACGGTTAAGAATCGTTATCCGCTTCCCCTTATGTCATCAGCCTTCGAGATTCTGCAGGGAGCCAGGTTCTTTACTAAGTTGGACCTTCGTAATGCTTACCATCTCGTGCGCATCAGAGAGGGGGACGAGTGGAAAACGGCGTTTAACACTCCGTTAGGGCATTTTGAGTACCGGGTTCTGCCGTTTGGTCTCGCTAATGCTCCAGCTGTTTTTCAGGCATTAGTTAATGATGTACTGAGAGACATGTTGAACATCTTTGTTTTTGTCTACCTTGACGATATCCTGATTTTTTCACCGTCACTCGAGATTCATGTTCAGCACGTTCGACGTGTACTCCAGCGCCTTTTAGAGAATTGTCTCTACGTGAAGGCTGAGAAGTGCGCCTTTCATGTCTCCTCCGTCACTTTTCTCGGTTCTGTTATTTCCGCTGAAGGCATTCAGATGGATCCCGCTAAGGTCCAGGCTGTCAGTGATTGGCCCGTTCCAAGGTCACGTGTCGAGTTGCAGCGCTTTCTAGGTTTCGCTAATTTCTATCGGCGTTTCATTCGTAATTTCGGTCAAGTTGCTGCCCCTCTCACAGCTCTTACTTCTGTCAAGACGTGCTTTAAGTGGTCCGGTTCCGCCCAGGGAGCTTTTGATCTCCTCAAGAAGCGTTTTACGTCCGCTCCTATCCTCGTTACTCCTGACGTCACTAAACAATTCATTGTCGAGGTTGACGCTTCAGAGGTGGGCGTGGGAGCCATTCTATCCCAGCGCTTCCAGTCTGACGATAAGGTTCATCCTTGCGCTTATTTTTCTCATCGCCTGTCGCCATCGGAACGCAACTATGATGTGGGTAACCGCGAACTGCTCGCCATCCGCTTAGCCCTAGGCGAATGGCGACAGTGGTTGGAGGGGGCGACCGTTCCTTTTGTCGTTTGGACTGACCATAAGAACCTTGAGTACATCCGTTCTGCCAAACGACTTAATGCACGTCAAGCTCGTTGGGCGTTGTTTTTCGCTCGTTTCGAGTTTGTGATTTCTTATCGCCCGGGTAATAAGAACACCAAGCCTGATGCCTTATCCCGTCTCTTTAGTTCTTCTGTGGCTTCTACTGATCCCGAGGGGATTCTTCCTTATGGGCGTGTTGTCGGGTTGACAGTCTGGGGAATTGAGAGACAGGTTAAGCAAGCACTCACTCACACTGCGTCGCCGCGCGCTTGTCCTAGTAACCTTCTTTTCGTTCCTGTTTCTACTCGTCTGGCTGTTCTTCAGTGGGCTCACTCTGCCAAGTTAGCTGGCCATCCCGGCGTTCGAGGTACTCTTGCTTCTATTCGGCAGCGCTTTTGGTGGCCTACTCAGGAGCGTGACACGCGCCGTTTCGTGGCTGCTTGTTCGGACTGCGCGCAGACTAAGTCAGGTAACTCTCCTCCTGCCGGTCGTCTCAGACCGCTTCCCATTCCTTCTCGACCATGGTCTCACATCGCCTTAGACTTCATTACCGGTCTGCCTTCGTCTGCGGGGAAGACTGTGATTCTTACGGTTGTCGATAGGTTCTCTAAGGCGGCACATTTCATTCCCCTCGCTAAGCTTCCTTCCGCTAAGGAGACGGCACAAATCATCATCAAGAATGTGTTCAGAATTCATGGCCTCCCGTTAGACGCCGTTTCAGACAGAGGTCCGCAATTCACGTCACAGTTTTGGAGGGAGTTCTGTCGTTTGATTGGTGCTTCCGTCAGTCTCTCTTCCGGTTTTCATCCCCAGTCTAACGGTCAAGCAGAAAGGGCCAATCAGACGATTGGTCGCATACTACGCAGCCTTTCTTTTAGAAACCCTGCGTCTTGGGCAGAACAGCTCCCCTGGGCAGAATACGCTCACAACTCGCTTCCTTCGTCTGCTACCGGGCTATCTCCGTTTCAGAGTAGTCTGGGTTACCAGCCTCCTCTGTTCTCGTCCCAGCTCGCCGAGTCCAGCGTTCCCTCCGCTCAGGCGTTTGTCCAACGTTGTGAGCGCACCTGGAGGAGGGTGAGGTCTGCACTTTGCCGTTACAGGGCGCAGACTGTGAGAGCCGCCAATAAACGTAGGATTAAGAGTCCTAGGTATTGTCGCGGCCAGAGAGTGTGGCTTTCCACTCGTAACCTTCCCCTTACGACAGCTTCTCGTAAGTTGACTCCGTGGTTCATTGGTCCGTTCCGTGTCTCCCAGGTCGTCAATCCTGTTGCTGTGCGATTGCTTCTTCCGCGACATCTTCGTCGTGTCCATCCTGTCTTCCATGTCTCCTGTGTCAAGCCCTTTCTTCGCACCCCCGTTCGTCTTCCCTCCCCCCCCGTCCTTGTCGAGGGCGCACCTATTTACAAGGTACGTAGGATCATGGACATGCGTTCTCGGGGACGTGGTCATCAGTACTTAGTGGATTGGGAGGGTTACGGTCCTGAGGAGAGGAGTTGGGTTCCATCTCGGGACGTGCTGGACCGTTCGCTGATTGATGATTTCCTCCGTTGCCGCCAGGATTCCTCCTCGAGTGCGCCAGGAGGCGCTCGGTGAGTGGGGGGGTACTGTCATGTTTTGTCTTATATTGTCTTGTCATTATGCTTTCCCTTCTGTTCGTTTCCCCCTGCTGGTCTTATTAGGTTCGTTCCCTTTTTCTATCCCTCTCTCTCCCCCTCCCTCTCTCTCCTCTCTCTATCGTTCCGTTCCTGCTCCCAGCTGTTCCTCATTCTCCTAACTCACTCATTTAGTCTTTTCACACCTGTCCCCTATTTTGTCCTCTGATTAGAGTCCCTATTTCTCCCCTTGTTTTCCGCTTCTGTCCTTGTCGGATCCTTGTATGATGTTCGCTGTGCTGTGTCCTTGTCTCGCCCTGTCGTGTCTTGTCTCCTTCAGATGCTGCGTGTGAGCAGGTGTCTAAGTCTGCTACGGTCGGTGCCTTCCCGAAGCAACCTGCAGTCAATGCTCGAGTCTCCAGTCTGTCCTCGTTACTACGAGTGGATTTAAGTTTTTTTCCTGTTTTGTTTTCGTCTTGAGTTTTACTGGAATAAAGACTCTGTTTTCGCTAAGTCGCTTTTGGGTCCTCATTCACCTGCATAACAGTATCACCTGTACCCACACACGTCACGTCACACACCTGCCTGTACTCTTCTTATATTCCTGTATGTTTGTCATATTATTGGTGTTTGTGTGTTTTCTTTGTGCATTTGATATGTTGCAATTTCAGTTCTTTGATAGATTCCTGTTTTAGTTCTTTGATAGATTCCTGTTTTTAGTTCTTTGATAGGTTCCTGTTTTAGTTCTTTGATAGGTTCCTGTTTTAGTTCTTTGATAGGTTCCTGTTTTAGTTCTTTGATAGGTTCCTGTTTTAGTTCTTTGATAGGTTCCTGTTTTAGTTCTTTGATAGGTTCCTGTTTTAGTTCTTTGATAGGTTCCTGTTTTAGTTCTTTGATAGGTTCCTGTTTTAGATCTTTGATAGGTTCCTGTTTTAGTTCTTTGATAGATTCCTGTTTTAGTTATTTGATAGGTTCCTGTTTTAGATCTTTGATAGGTTCCTGTTTTAGTTCTTTGATAGGTTCCTGTTTTAGATCTTTGATAGGTTCCTGTTTTAGATCTTTGATAGGTTCCTGTTTTAGATCTTTGATAGGTTCCTGTTTTAGATCTTTTATAGGTTGGTATTTTAGATATTTGATAGGTTGTTATTTTAGATCTTTGATAGGTTGCTATTTTAGATATTTGATAGGTTGCTATTTTAGATCTTTTATAGGTTGGTATTTTAGATCTTTAATAGGTTGGTATTTTAGATCTTTGATAGGTTGCTATTTTAGATATTTGATAGGTTGCTATTTTAGATATTTGATAGGTTGCTATTTTAGATCTTTTATAGGTTGGTATTTTAGATCTTTGATAGGTTGCTATTTTAGATATTTGATAGGTTGCTATTTTAGATCTTTGATAGGTTGCTATTTTAGATATTTGATAGGTTGCTATTTTAGATATTTGATAGGTTGCTATTTTAGATATTTGATAGGTTCCTATATTTTATATCTTTGATAGGTTCCTGTTTTAGCTCTTTAATAGGTTGGTATTTTAGATTTTAGATAGGTTGGTGTTTTAGATCTTTAATAGGTTGGTATTTTAGATTTTAGATAGGTTGGTGTTTTAGATCTTTAATAGGTTGGTATTTTAGATTTTAGATAGGTTGGTGTTTTAGATCTTTGATAGGTTGGTATTTTAGGTCTTTGATAGGTTCCTGTTTTAGATCTTTGATGGGTTGGTATTTTAGGTCATTGATAGGTTGGTATTTTAGGTCATTTATAGGTTGGTATTTTAGGTCTTTGATAGGTTGGTATTTTAGGTCTTTGATAGGTTGGTATTTTAGGTCTTTGATAGGTTGGTATTTTAGGTCTTTGATAGGTTGGTATTTTAGGTCATTTATAGGTTGGTATTTTAGGTCATTTATAGGTTGGTATTTTAGTTCTTTGATAGGTTGGTATTTTAGGTCTTTGATAGGTTGGTATTTTAGGTCTTTGATAGGTTGGTATTTTAGGTCTTTGATAGGTTGGTATTTTAGGTCATTTATAGGTTGGTATTTTAGGTCTTTGATAGGTTGGTATTTTAGGTCTTTGATAGGTTGGTATTTTAGGTCTTTGATAGGTTGGTATTTTAGGTCTTTGATAGGTTGGTATTTTAGGTCATTTATAGGTTGGTATTTTAGGTCATTTATAGGTTGGTATTTTAGGTCTTTGATAGGTTGGTATTTTAGGTCTTTGATAGGTTGGTATTTTAGGTCTTTGATAGGTTGGTATTTTAGGTCTTTGATAGGTTGGTATTTTAGGTCATTTATAGGTTGGTATTTTAGGTCATTTATAGGTTGGTATTTTAGGTCTTTGATAGGTTGGTATTTTAGGTCTTTGATAGGTTCCTGTTTAAAATCTTTGAGAGGTTCCTATTTTAGTGTGTCTGTGTGTGAAGTTTTTCAGCTGGTAAATATGAAAATGTAGTTTAATATTTTACTATTTGTATTATTTATTGTAATAAATAAATAGATAGTAAAAACATAATAGATTGTCAAAACATATTTGAAACATATTTACTAAAATGTACAGTATAACAACCTGCCTATTATTTAGATTTTGTGTTGAAACCCAGGACAGACTGACCCTCCTCTCCTCTCACCAAACATGCGAGCACACCGCCCTCCTTCTCAAGCCACTCTGCCCTGTAGAAATGACAGTGTCGTTGCATTGACATTTCTCAACATAATGAAATCTGTTCCGTCCTGCGCCGATTGAACATTGCTAACGTTCATCTCACAATGAAGTCTCCATGAACAGCTAATAGAACATTACCGGCTCTATCTCCCAGTCTACCCGAGACACACAGAAAAACCTTTTAGTATATCTTCACTTAGGCTGTATTGAGTGACAACCTGCTGCTTTAGACAGAAACACTTTTAAAAAAATGTATCCTACCTCTTACTTAGAAATTATGCAATAAAGCATTCAGGGGTTAAAATATCAATGGATCTGCGTCTGGTGAGCAGGTTGAGTGGCATTAACGTGGTGGATGTCTGTAGGGTTTCTTGTTTTTCCAACTTTGAAAAGAGAAATGTTATCAGTTCTCTGTCTCTATCCCTCTCATTCTTTTGATCGGGTCCTGTGTGGGGAAGGTGCCTTACCTCTACACCTGAGGAAGGACAGGCAGACTTTCTGTTCTCTTAGTTGCTGTTTTGATGCACAGTATGTGCTTTATATTTGTCTGTTTGTTCAGTCGTTCCCCGTTCAAGATTTTAGCACAGTCTGTTTGTTCAGTCGTTCCCCGTTCAAGATTTTAGCACAGTCTGTTTGTTCAGTCGTTCCCCGTTCAAGATTTTAGCACAGTCTGTTTGTTCAGTCATTCCCCGTTCAAGATTTTAGCACAGTCTGTTTGTTCAGTCGTTCCCCGTTCAAGATTTTAGCACAGTCTGTTTGTTCAGTCGTTCCCCGTTCAAGATTTTAGCACAGTCTGTTTGTTCAGTCGTTCCCCGTTCAAGATTTTAGCACAGTCTGTTTGTTCAGTCGTTCCCCGTTCAAGATTTTAGCACAGTCTGTTTGTTCAGTCGTTCCCCGTTCAAGATTTTAGCACAGTCTGTTTGTTCAGTCGTTCCCCGTTCAAGATTTTAGCACAGTCTGTTTGTTCAGTCGTTCCCCGTTCAAGATTTTAGCACAGTCTGTTTGTTCAGTCGTTCCCCGTTCAAGATTTTAGCACAGTCTGTTTGTTCAGTTTTAGCACAGTCTGTTTGTTTTTAGCAGTCTGTTTGTTCAGTCCGTTCAAGATTTTAGCACAGTCTGTTTGTTCAGTCGTTCCCCGTTCAAGATTTTAGCACAGTCTGTTTGTTCAGTCGTTCCCAAGATTTTAGCACAGTTCAAGATTTTAGCACAGTCTGTTTGTTCAGTCGTTCCCGTTCAAGATTTTAGCACAGTCTGTTTGTTCAGTCGTTCCCCGTTCAAGATTTTAGCACAGTCTGTTTGTTCAGTCGTTCAAGATTTTAGCACAGTCTGTTTGTTCAGTCGTTCCCCGTTCAAGATTTTAGCACAGTCTGTTTGTTCAGTCGTTCCCGTTCAAGATTTTAGCACAGTCTGTTTGTTCAGTCGTTCCCCGTTCAAGATTTTAGCACAGTCTGTTTGTTCAGTCGTTTTAGCACAGTCTGTTTGTTCAGTCGTTCCCCGTTCAAGATTTTAGCACAGTCTGTTTGTTCAGTCGTTCCCGTTCAAGATTTTAGCACAGTCTGTTTGTTCAGTCGTTCCCCGTTCAAGATTTTAGCACAGTCTGTTTGTTCAGTCGTTCCCGTTCAAGATTTTAGCACAGTCTGTTTGTTCAGTCGTTCCCCGATTTTAGCACAGTCTGTTTGTTCAGTCGTTCCCGTTCAAGATTTTAGCACAGTCTGTTTGTTCAGTCGTTCCCGTTCAAGATTTTAGCACAGTCTGTTTGTTCAGTTTTAGATTTTAGCACAGTCTGTTTGTTCAGTCGTTCCCCGTTCAAGATTTTAGCACAGTCTGTTTGTTCAGTCGTTCCCCGTTCAAGATTTTAGCACAGTCTGTTTGTTCAGTCATTCCCCGTTCAAGATTTTAGCACAGAAACCTCACCCATGGCGTGACATCATGTCCCCATAGTAACCCCTGTCCATACCCCATTCACATGTGGTGCTAATGCCCCTCTGTTCGACTGGTTATTACCGATCCACAAAGAGATCCAGACAAGCTGTGAGATTTTTGCAATCTGATTACAGAAATCAAAGGAGAATTGTTGCCTTTTATTTTTCAGATGTTTGTTTGGTTGTTTCAAATGGAACACTTTGACCGGTCCAGACAGAAGGTAGCAGTTTGGTCTCCTACGTAAGAGGAGTGATTAGAAATGTTTTCCACATGAGTTGGGTACAGTAGGTGATTAAGGCACAGCACTGGCACTCAGAACCAAGGGCCCTTGCAGGGCTTCTCATCATCAATGATAGTGTTTTAGCAGATTTAAAGGAACACGTTTATCAGGCTTTTGTTTCACAGTTTGTTCCTGGTATTTTATATGAGTGGAAACTTCACCTTAAAGTTCAAACATAAAATTGACATTTCTGGTTAAGAAAAGGAATAAGGTTTTGGGCGATATATCTACATTGTTCCAGTCTTAATCTGCCCCCCTCCCCCCCCCTCTCTCTCTTTCTCTAGTTCCAGGTCTCCTCTCACTAACAGCTCACGCTTTCATTCCTCTCATAAAAGTGTTAGTCTCCCTCATTGCAAGGTATGGTGGTGAGTGCTGTGCTGGTGGAAATCATAGAATGAGGTAGTGGGTGAGGTAAGCACCAACAGAGAATGTTATCGTGTTAGATGGAGTCTCCCTCGTGTATCAGGTACGCTTTTTTTGCAGCCACTTTATCTGTTTCTCCTCTCATCTACGCTCTCACAGTACCCCTGTTATAGTAATGACAGTAGAAGTCGTAGTGATAGTAGAAGTAGCGATAGTGGTTGTGGCGATAGGCCTTCATTTTTAAAGAACAGATTAGTATGCCATCCAGGTCCTATGTCTTGCTACATTGACAGCAGCAGTTTGGGTTAGCAGTCCCACCTAAAGGCAGACTTAATCCCCAACTCTAACTACAGAGCTATATGATGCTGGCTCGGCTTTAAAGTTTCCTTCTCATCCTGTCCCAGCCTCGGACAAAAACAGCTAATATTCTGTTTTATCTAACACCTGTTGTTTTCATTGGAAGAAATACTGTGAGATCAGTGACATCTTACAATAATATTCACAGTTTTAATATGTGGCAATTTTGCTTGAAATTAGAGAAGATAAGATAAGAGCAGAGCAATGTGGTAATGAGTTGACCTCTTGAGTCAATATTCAATAATAGCCTATCTTCTCTTTGAGTTGATACCTTTCTCAATCCTCTGATTTTTTTATTCACTGAAATATACCCCTTGAGTTTTGAAGAATATGACTGAAAGGCTACTACGACTGTCTTGCCCTATCCCATGAATCACAAAATACTGTTCGTTCAGTGAAAATATCAGAAGGATGTTTTGAATGTATAATGATGCTTAAAATAGCCTTAAATTAAATCTCACGAATATTTCTATTTGTGAAATGGTTTTACTCTACAACTAGCATGGCATTTCTGAAACCGATTGAAATGTCTAATAGGCCTATGTAACATACTTTACATAATTATTATTGCCTTTGTATTTAAATTATAGACTTGTATTTAGGCGAGATAGATAAACCGGATATGACTTTGCTTTGTCCATAAATGTCGTTAATTCTCTTACTGCACTCTTGACTTTTTGGTCGTTTTACTCTGCCTAAATTCAAATGAGACAGAATTGCCCTTTTATTTGGAGGGACAATGGTCTATTTTTAGTAGCAGTAGCCATCATCCGTTGGTAACCTGTAGTTGTAGCTCAACCTTTCTACGCAAAGCCAATACGCAGACACATTCACAAATATGACTAATTCGTTTACATGCCATTTCCATCACGTCTGTATAATATTCTGTAGCATATTTAGACAACAACACGCCCCCTGTAGGAATCCAATATTTGCACACGACCCTATTGCAATAAGAAATAAGTAGTTTGGATCTATTGGATAGCCTAATAAAAACAGAAACTACATCCGATAGGGATGAATCTGTCTTTAATCTCTCTGATCTATGTGAAGATTTGATTGATTGATTTTTATGTCTGAAAATGTCAATGTTGATTAACAACATAGGCCTGCTTTTCACTTTTCTAAAACTTCTATGATTTTGGGAAATTACAAAAATGTGAACAACAAAATTGTTCAACAATAATGTAAAATATTCCGTCAGTTTGTGTTTTATCTGCACTGTCTAGTGGTACTGTAAGCCACACTTTGGCGTATCTCTCTGCAACGCGTTTGTGTACTCCTCTTTACCAATTGTTTTAAAGACAGGCTTTCAAAAGCAATTAGAAGTGATGTGAAACCGTGGCAGTTGCATTTGGAATATCTATTTTAAATGCATTTAATTATTTGGCGTTTTTTTATACCCAGCCTAAAGCACCATCTGCAATTACAATATTTGCTAGTTAAGGAATGTTTGCATATCCAATAAAAGCTGCCGGATGTGTGTGGTTTAATATAAGCTCCCTCATAGGCGACATGCAAACTTTCTTCAAGAATGTGCAGGAGAGAGATACTTTATTAACCCATTACTATTTAACCAAGGGCATATGAACATGTCCTCGTAGTTTATTCGCTCAAAGCTTAATTGTTATTTGCAATAACGTTTGTTTTCTTCATTTGAACAGATAATAAATACGCTTTTGGGAGTTGATGGACTTTATGCATGTGAGTTCCTTTAACTTTTTCAGGTTGGCCACTGATTTCTCCAAAGCGTGCACTTGACATCGAATAGTGATGCTGTCTAATAAAACGGTTACATTTTCCCTTTTGAGGAAGGCTTCATCAGTGCGTGTCCATTCAGGGATGGTGTCAGCTAAGAGGAAGGCCAGGTGAACTAGCAGGCAGGTGATATGATGAGTTGATTGGGAAGAGAGAAGATACGAGGGGAACGAGAAGATACAAGGGGAACAAGATGAACTGTGGCGCTGCTGTTCAGACTTTACAGCATTGGAACTTGGCGAGGTCACCATTGGACTTATGTCTGCTGATGACATCGATAAATAAATACATCGACTTAATCATCGCGTGTAACATTAGGCTACACGATGCGTAAAAACTTCCCTGCGAGAGGGAGAGCGCGCATTATCATGCTCTCCTGCATGATACCGCAGCGCTCGCTAGAGCCTATAGCTTATTCTATTCCAGAAGTAACCCCAGAATCCTGTAGAGTGCATTATTCCAGAGGGGAAATAGAAAGTCGATTTAAAATGTCAAAATACCGACTGCGGGTGTGTGTGTGTGCGCGCACGCTATGCCGTATTTTTGATTGAAAGTGAAGGCATTTCTCTCTGCAGCGGTATTGAGAGGGGGCGGAGGGGGAGGTAGGCGCATAAAGGCACCTACCTATGCGGGGCCAGCCTCGAGCATTAGAGGGTGCTTTGATCAGAAAGGCCAGTTCATCTCCACCCTTCTCGGGGACTTCATCAGATGCTGATGTTGGTGCGCGCGTGCACCGGTTTCCCTCTGAAGAGAGAAAGGGAGACGTGGGGGGAAGAAAGTGTCATCATAAATGTGCGTTGGGTTGTGGATGACTTTGTGACGACCTCTGTTGCAAATGGGCTATGCATGCGGAATAGCGGCCTCCCTCACAGACATGGAAATGGCTTAGCCGCTATCGCCGTCGCCCTGGTAACCATCTGAGTCCCCATCTCGCGGAGAGAAATGAGTTATGAAAAGGCTAGAGTGAAGCAGGGATTAAACATGATCCCGGGGACTGTGTCAATCAAAAACCACCTCACAAATCTCACTCTTTTTTTCTATTACAAAATTGTGTTATGAAAAGCAGCATACATTTAGACAGGCAAAGGTGCCACCGACCATTTTAGATTTTTATGGGCTTGATAATAAATTGGTGCTTTAATAAACCAATAGGCTAAAGAAGAAGAACTTTAGGATTAAAAACGATTCCATTTTCATAGAGCATTTAATGGTGATCGAGTGTATATTTTAATTAGGTAAGGCGATGGATGTATTCAATTACCCAGATTAATTGCAATGCATATTTTAGATTAGACAAATTTCTCTCCAGATTAAAGGGGTTGTTCATCATGTTGTATTCCAGTGCGTCATGCAGTGCTTCTCCAGAAGGCTATTGTGGACCTCGCAATGTAGATCCTAATCACATGTGTACATTTCCAAATTCAATTTGTAGCCTAAGTAGTTAAGATAATGAGAGATATAATGCTCTTATATCGGTTCTCCATTTCGATATATCGAATATCAGATACATCGTGAGTAGTTCTATTTACCAATGATGCCACTCACCTTTACCTGAAATGGGGGACATAACAGCTAGTTATTATTCTGCATGGCTCATATTCATAAATGGAAAGGTTATGAGTCTAGCACACTGAGTGAATGCTCTCCTCCCCAGCCTACTGTTCAACTACCCGCATTCCACCATGCCATGCACACAGTACCCAGCCAGTAAGAATGAGGGCAGAGTGATAAGCAGAGCGAGGGGGGGCTGAAGAAAAAGAACGTTCCCAAATTGGCTTGACCTCATGCTATTTGATATTTGCCTACTTGACAGTCATTTAAAGGCGCGCGGCAGCAAAGCAGAACGCGGACAAGTCCAGCCTGAAACCGAAGCCGTGTGCGCGCGGGGGGATCTGGAGAACCCGATAGCTGGGGACTTACACCCTCCAAAGGCTTTCGGGACACTTTAGCCTGGCTCGCTCGGCCCTGGAGCGCCAGTGAGTCGCCATGCAGGGTGTAAACGTTAAATGTTAGCTATTTGTTCCATGGATTGTGAGGGGAAAGTCAGTCTTTCATTCATTATTTTTTCTCCCTCTCTCTCCCTCTGTCTTCTCTTTCAGACTCCTCAGAACCACACAAACAGCCATTGACTAAGCGGCTTAGAGAGCCCCGTAATAACGCTTAAACGTATCTCCCACAATTAAGCAAAGGATAAGTAAAAAAAAAGGGGGAGAACGGAAGAATTAAATAGGAAAGGGAATGAAAATATGTGTACTTGTTGAGATTGTATAGACAAAGGCTCCTGAGGCAGAGGAATCCCGAGGTTGTCTTGCTATCCTTGCGTTTCCTTATCACCCTGTGGATAAATATTGGTATATCATAGAGGAACTGGGGCCCAGCGAAACCCTATAACGCATTGTTTTGGTTGTTACAATAAACAGGTGATCTACATCAAGATATGTGGCTCTGTATTCGAGCAGGAGGATCCGGCGGCGTCAATGTGGGGGGTCGGGAAGGGAAGGATGCTCAGAATGAAAAGCTATTTTGCGTGAGGAGGTTAAGCGACTGGCTTTTAATAAACGAGCCCTTATTAAAGGATGAGTACATTCCCCTGCAGATAAAGGGCCGTTTTGCATTGTGCTCGTTCCCTCGCGGGAATATTCCTCCGAACAGGCTGTTTGTCTCCAACTCCCCTGTCCTCAATCTCATTAACTAATCTACCCATCTATAGTATCTACCCACCTCGCTTCCCTCTTTCTCATCTCTGTTCATCTCTTTCATTCACAACACCCTTCTTATTTCTAAACAAACACAACATTTGAAATACAATTTCCTCACACAATGCGTCAGGCGATTTCCCATAGCGTTATGTGCAATAATACGCTTAATTTTAGTCGCTTTGTCCCCAAACACCTCACCGTTGCAGCCCTTCGACTTGGCCTGGGTAGATCCATGCAGGATTACTGCCGCGTTATTAGCCAGGGTCCGGGTGCCTGCCTGTCTGCTTGAGTGTCAGGCTGCCCATCCATCCCCTATGGCGGGTGGGTTTGTTTGAGATGGCGGCCTGTCTGAATATAAGACTGATAAACATCTGGGGGGCTTTGCCAGGACATTAGAAAATGAGGGATCAGAGAGACATCCAGAGGCCCTGAAAAATACAAACGCGTAATGAGAATATAAATTAAATGAGAGAGAGAGAGAGAGAGAGAGAGAGAGAGAGAGAGAGAGAGAGAGAGAGAGAGAGAGAGAGAGAGAGAGAGAGGGGGGGAGAGACAGAGACAGAGACAGAGAGAGATGCTAATTAGAGCTGCAAATATAATGCAAATGTATCCTGGCAAGGCAGTGAGCGTTCCCGTTTAAACATGCTGCACCATCCAGAAATCCGATTCGGGAAATGTGCCAAATGGCCATAAAACAACACTTTCTTTTACATGATTATTATTTTAATTTAACAAAGATAAACCCAAACCACGGTCAATTTCTAGTCATGATTATTATTGTTAATTATTAGGCTTGCATCATATTCTTATTAGAAAACATAGGCCTAATGTTTGCTTCCTATAGCATGCTACTAGCTACTATAGCTAGTCCTATACACTGTGTACAGCCAACATTGTCCATGCCCACCCCGACCCCCTCCTACCGTCATAATTTCAATAGGGTGGCATACTACCCAAGAACAATGACACCACCGTGCCCAAGATAATCCCCATCCAGCAATTACAGTCCCAACATATTCAATGTTTACACACAGCTACATGCCCCGTTTTCCAACTTATAATGATTAATGATATGTCGCCTAGGATTAATCATAGAAAATTAAAAATCTTGGAGGTGGTTAGATGGAGAGGTGGGTTGAGGGGGGGGGGGGTCGTGAGATAAAGGGCGGGGGGCTGTGTGAAAACAAATTAGCTTCATCGAATCTTTTTAGATGCAAATATTTTGTTATCTCCACTTTACTGCACTGTTTTCACTGTTTATGATTAATTATCTCTTCTTGGTGAAAAATAAATCATGCAAAATTAGGATCTCGCTGGCTCCACTGGCTAGAGCTGCGATGGCAGGTCGATGCTGTTAATTCCAGGTTGAAATTGACACACTAATTATGCTGCAGAGTGGCGCTGGAACACTAGGAGGCAAGATTATACCTCTGCAGTTCTATTTTTTTAATCAGATCTCCCTTATATTTTACCAATTAAAAATCGTAAAGGCATTTCATTGCCCCGGGATAAAAAAAAGCAGTCCGTCTCCTAACATTGGCCATCACTTTCCCCCATCAGATTCATTGTGATGTATTAGATGCAATAAATTATCCCATGTAACTAAACATGGCGAGCTGAAAGGCTGGTAATCTGCAGAGGAGAGATAAGGATTCATTATTCCAAATCATTATGAATCCGGCGTTGGCTGTGACTTCTTTCTTAATCAGCTTCTGTGATCCTGGATACGTGAAGGGAGCAGATAAGAGAGGAGTCGTTTATAATTCTCCCCACCTCGGCCTAATATTTTAAAATAAAATCGCAGGGAAGAAGCCTTATATATATATATATACTGGCTTACGTTTGGAAGGCGCACAGGAGGAGAATAATAAAACACATGGAGAAAATAAATAAGTAAATGCATGAAACACCGTGGCCTATGGATTTGGGAGGCGTTTTGTCTCACATTAAGGTCACCCTTGACACCTGCACATAAGCAGCAATTGGCTATGGTTGGCTGAAACCCTAAGTTACAAGGTGCCTTGAATTGGGTTAGCTTTGAGTGTATCTATTTAAACTGATCAGGTATGGACATTAGCCCTATCTGGGTTTGGCAGACAATATTAACAGAAATGCTATTTGGTGTAGGTTCAATAACGACAAAAACACAACAATGCGACGAGTAGCCTAAAATGCAGATAAGACGTATATGTACATATAAAAGCACTAGATTTAGTAGTTGATTGCAAAAGCATGATACATTCCAGTGGCAAGGTGCAAATGAAAATCTAGCTGAAAAGGAATCCAAACAATGAACTTGGACGACATGTAGGCTGCAAGTGTTTAAACAGGCCAGCTTGTTCTATGCTGCCAACATTAATCAGGTTATGAACATGATATTATAATCCCTCATTCTATCTGCTGATAAGATTCATCGTTATAAATACCAAAAAGGGGCATAGATAAATAAATAATGCGTAAAAACACGAATGTGTACCCTACTTGCATTATACCGGAAGGTTTACGCTCAGCTGTTGTCAGCACGCGCTGTCACGCAGGAGCTCAAGTCAAATTCAACATTAATCACCCGATTTCATGCCGTTACTAGAGTGCACGCGGGAGAGAAGAGGAGAGTGACTTTGGACTTGGCCGTGCTCGCGCTCACAGACATCACTGGACCAAAAATGGCCCCAGAATCAAAATGGAGCCTCCTGAAGCTGTGTGCCTCAGAAAATCTGTTTCATTTTAGTTTAGGAGAAACAACCCACAAACATGATCATGGATCCTTTAATATAGAAGGCTTAATTTATTTTGCGTGTCAAATATTTCTGTTCTGTTTGCAAACGGTTGATATGAAAAAGAGGGATTCATTTTTTTCTGTCACATTTAATTATATCCTTAAAATGAATGAAGCCAATTAATTCTTCAGATATGTTATTTCTTCAGACGTTAATAATATTTGTATTTCACTTACAATAAGTCATAATCATCTGCGGAATATACAGCGATTTCACCTTTGTTTTTACAATATCGAAGGCATCAGTATGCGCATTTATCATCGAAACATAATTACCAACACCTTTATATTGAAATTGCGAAGCCATTTATTTTTTAATAAGCACTTTATTTACGTCTAATGCAAGCATATTAAATAATTAACATCTGGATGTGTTCTTTTGTAATTATATTAAAATATTGAGATACTAATTCTATAAATTAAAGCTCTTGTTGCCCTGAAAACATTGAATTATTCAATGGTTTAAAAGACACATTTGGCTGGTTGCTTCCGTAAGTTTATACAGCGACGTTTGTGCCACGTATCTTTAATTTATTACCTTAATTGAATTTCTTCTCCAAAGATAGATTTTGGTGTGATCAGTTTACATTTCCCTTCAGAGTCAAGGCGCAACGTGAGATATCAAGCCTCCAGCATCAGCAGAATCCCCCCCTACTCTCTCTCTCTTTCTTTCTCTCTCTCTCTCTCTCTTTCTTTCTCTCTCTCTCTTTCTTTCTCTCTTTCCCTCTCTCTCGCTCTCGCTCTCTTTCCCTCTCTTTCTCTCTCTCTTTCCCTCTCTCTCTTTCTTTCTCCCTCTTTCCTCATTCTCTCTATTTTAGAGGAGGAAGACGGAAGATGGATCAGTTATATTTGGTGTCTATTTCAAACATGGTATCTGTGTAAGCAGATATATGGGTGTGTATTGGTGGAAAGCCCATGCATTTTTTTTAGTTTTCACAAAAAAATATGCAGACCTTTTATTAATAGTTTAAATAATAGTATTAAGATAATGTATAGGCCTGAAGGACAACATTGCACGTAAACACCAGTTTCATATTTGAACACAATTTGATACATTGCATGGTGAAATTCAATAGGCTACAAATATTATGGATGTGTACTTCTGCAACCTTATTTTAGAAAATTAGAATGTGTTAAATATCAGTGTTAGTAGATCAAAATTAATATATGAACTAAGGTTTGAAAGGAAATAATGTCAATTAGCCATCATCATGAATACTATAATCCTAATATTCATTGGTGATGATGGCCTATAGTAGTATAGGCCTACGCCATAGTAAAATATAGGCCTACTGAGATAGCCTATGTCATCCTAACAAAAGAACGCTCAGGAGTGTGTTTGTGTGTATATGTGTGTGGACGCGCGCACTTGAGTACCTCTTTACCACATGCATTGAAATGGTCGATGACACGAACATATTGATTACTGAGAGTTGCAATCAACTATGATTTTCATTTTTCGAAATTCACACATGCACGTATAGAAATACTGAGCAATTTAAAGCATACCGTGCTACGTGATTTCTAACGCCCAATATATCATCCCATGATTGGTTAGCTACAAGGCTAAGCTATAGGCTACTTTAACAGTATTACCGATGCTAAAAATACGAGCCGACCAAATACTACAGCAGCTACATGCGCCATAAACAGCAGTCCACCTCTCTGACCTCATAAAGTGGCAAAATCTCCTAATAGTGGTCTAGGGGCATTCGGTTTGACTAACTATGCTTTTACTCCACCGACCCGGAAGTTCTCTGATCTAAATGTACAGATGCATTGGTTGGCCTGTAGGAGTGTATGTGTTCGCGCGTGTGTTTGTGTGTGTGTGTGTGTGTGTGTGTGTGTGTGTGTGTGTGTGTGTGTGTGTGTGTGTGTGTGTGTGTGTGTGTGTGTGTGTGTGTGTGTGTGTGTGTGTGTGTGTGTGTGTGTGTGTGTGTGTGTGTGTGTGTGTGTGTGTGTGTGTGTGTGTGTGTGTGTGTGTGTGTGAGTGAGTGACTGGGCTGAGGACGCGCGCGCCTCGATTTATTTTCCGTACGCAGCTCGCTCTCTCTAAATGCCATCGGCGCTTCGATCTCCATGTCACTCTTTCCTCACATCTGCAGCCGATCAGAAAAAAAACGACCGCGAACCTCTATTCCACAGGTCAGTAAATATTTAGATTTCTATAAAGCAAGTCTGTCTGTCTGGCTGTCCTTCAGCGAAGAACACAAAGTATAGCTCTTAAAGGTACATACTGGTCCCTTCCAGCCTGCCTCTGTGTGTTCTGTCCAGCCAGGCGTATGTCCAGAAATGAATTGATGAGCAAGTTTGATCCATGGCTTTAAAAACGATTTTCGAATTTAGCGTTTTTGTAGTGCATCTTTAGGAAAAAAGGCACACATGCTTTTCGCTAAGTGAATTCCAGAGGCCGGTTAAACTGCTCCATTTTCTCAACATGTGTAGAGCTTTTTCTGCATGTCTGTCAAACAGAAATGTGGTTAAAAAGACACACGCGACGCCATTGTTGCCTCTTATGTTTGTACTGTAGCCTATATGTTTTTGGCTGCGTTTGTGACTGGCATTAGGCTGGGGGATATTAGGTCTAAAGGAATTTTAGAAAATAAAAATATATATACTGTAAATAGGCTATAGGTGGTCTTCAATAATCGTTTTAATAAATCGTTCCTTTTTTCGTTTTTCTCTGCGTCAACGTTTCCAAATCGCTTTGGAATTTATTGCAGCGCAATAGATTCTGAGAGTATTTTACCTACCTCGCGCCTCCCGAAATACAGAAGATGAAGGATTTTAATGACCTATTACCACCTGAGTTGGTGGCAGGCAGAATCCCTTAACCCATGAAATTGATCTGATTACCTCGCCAATGGGTCATAAAAGAAAGGAGTTGAAATTGCTGAGGCTGCATTCCCCCTTTTCCATCACGTCTGTGGTCGATATGGCTTGATTTGGAGAGGAGCTGTTACATGGAATGAATAGGATACGAAATTAAGGGCATCACAGTCGCGCTATCATGGGTAGAGCTCGAGCGGTTATTTACATGCGGAGAACAGGCTGGGAAATCGCGCACGGTTCTATTGATTTATGCTGAATGCTTCCCCAACAGCTGTGTTTTGGAGATAGGGAGGCTGGCCACTCACATAATCACGAGGTGGGTTACCTTTTAAGTAAGGATGCAATCTGCCTCCAATCTCCAAATCAGGCCACGACAGAGATGTGCAGCACATTGAGTGTGGCTTGAAATGTTGATATGTCGAAGTTCTTTGTTTGTGTGTTTATGTGTGTTTAAGTTCTCACATGACGTTAGCTACCTGGCGGACTATCAGCGTTGGCGATTTATTTAGACGTGTTTGATCTGTATGCTAATTAGCAATAACACTGTGTTATGCAAAACGGGTAAATAAATGCGCCAACTGTCAATGGAATTTTTGGTAAAATACGCCCTAAGAGAACTACATTTTATGGTGTTTTAAAGCAGAGGAACCGACAACAGTAGCATCCAAATTGAGGCGGTGTGGGCCTGGCGATGCAGTGGTTAAGAGAGAGAAGGTGAATGAATAGCGATCACACGGATAAGAATCCCTCTCACCTAATTGACAGAGTACCTTAATCTCTTTTGTCTTGTTATTGAAGCTAAAGCATTACCGAAAACATAATCTGTACTCAAGGTAAACTATTCCAAAATATTTTCTAATTTGAATCATTCTAAGAAATATACCAAATTTTTCAAGTTTCATTTCACGCCCTCGTTTTGGTTCTAAGAATCTGAACTGGTTCACATAGTTAATTGAGTACAACAAGAAGCGTTGTTCTTGAAAAGATCAGAGAATATTGTGCCATTAGTCATTTTATACATGTGGCCTATATTTATAGGCTATATTTCACATGCCCCAACTCGAGGTTTCAAATTAAGGCATGCATGATATCGTTTTGAATTATTTGAAAATGCCTGTCTTCGGTGTCATTTTTCTCTATTTCAGCGCATATCAAAATCATTGTTATTATTATTAATAATAGTAATAAATAGTTGTTCGTTTATTTCATTTAAATGATCCTGTAACACACATGGAAGTCCGAATGTGTTTCTCTCTCCCTCGCTGTTTTTATTTTCCTCCGTCTTCATCAAGATAATATTAATATATCCCAGTGGTGACTGGGGTGAAGTAGCTCCAGCGGGTAGAGAGAGATCCGCGTGCTGCCCGCTGCCCGAGGCGGTGTCCTCTGGTTCACCCTGGATCCGCTCCTCGCGGCTGTTTGGACAGCAATACCTGCTACATTAGAATGAAACTGTAAAACCTAAACCCATCAAAAGTCTCCTAAGCCAAATTCCTGCACTTGAATTAAATGGTATTTGTGGGCCTTCCCGGTTTTGCATCTGTCCAAAAATTGGGTTACTACAGCACAAGACCGCCAGGGAAGCTTGCTCTAGAATGTGCTTATCTCCCTGTTTTAATGATGATGCTTCAATGGTTGGACACACATACAAAGTAATAGATACAATGTATAGTCATTATTTGAATAGCCTATGTGCTATTATCAATATGCATATTATTATTATTTGTAAATATATTTGTAGTTAGCCTATGGGAGGCAAAATGTGGACACTGTAAACAAAGAGATGCTATCTAAAAAATTCATCTCACTCTGACAATGACATAATCTGGTGGTGTCTTAAATTCTCACCCTCGGTGAAATCTTCTGATTTTAATCAGTGTTCCCTGACATAATCACTCACAAATTATCTCCCCAATCTTTTGCTGTGCCCGCCACCAGGCAACATTTATGAATCAGACGCAGTGTAGTAGACTAGACATCTGCTTTTTATTTAGTGTGTTTCGGTTATTTTATCGCGCGCGCGCACGCGCACACACACAGGGCCCCCGTTCTGTTGTGACAGTGGTGGGGATTACAAATGACAATTTTTAAAGGGGAACAGTTTTTATTCCACTCTCCTTCTCTCTTGACACTGAAGCTTGGGAAATCACGTCTTGAGAGATGTCCCACTCTGTAAGCTTCCAGACATCCAGACAAGAAACAAAAAAACATGATCAGGATTTTTACATTTACTGTCATGTGTTGCCTCGGAGCACCTATAACGCATAGCCTACTTGGTTGGATAATGGAGCGCGAAACTTTTAAAGAGGATAATTACACGAGTCCGTTGACAGCTCGACAATGGCGGTGAGATTGTTCGATGTGAGGCGGTATAGCAGTTTCCATCCAGGTTCAGTCTCAGGTTCGCTTGAGTGAGACATGCTCTTTGGGCATCATGGAGAGGGATAAAAGCGTGCTTTGTCAAATCAGCAATATTTCTGTTTCTCACACATGAACCCCGTACACCCGACTGAGAACGGCCTTGGTAAAATGCACAACCTACAAAAGACTAAAAGGCCATCTACGAATATCACATATGTAGCTACCCTATTCTGTAAAATAGGCCTACCTCATTGCATAAGATGGATGTGGCAGTTATTGTTGTGGCCATGCTCTGAATATCAAGTGCTCCCATGGAGACCCTGACAAAATGCATTTCATATATCCATTTAGTTCGTGTCAGTTTGCATTCGTGATAGTGCACTTTGGAAAATTATATAGTATCGATTTTTATGCGAATGCAAGGCTATGAATAAAATCTGCCTTTTCTCCCCTTGTAATGTTTGCATACAACTCACCACACAATTTCTTAACGATTTTAATGCGTAATGAACGCCCAGCATACCTGGTTATAGAATTGTGCCATTAAATAATTATAATTTTACTCACTGGAAAAGGGCGCGCGCATTTCCTCTCCAGAACAGCCTGCGCGCTCTGCTCTGCTCGCTGAGAGGATTCATTTCCTGGAGGTGACGTCACGTCCAGTGGCGTCGTAGAGGCTGCCTGTCAGTGCTTTGCGCAGCACCAAAAATAACATCCCCCTATTCTACAATGACATGCTGCCAATCGGAGAGTATTGGGTAGCCAAACTGGGAATTAGATACAAAATACCTCCCCACGGGGCAGCCCTCCCCCTCCCACCTATTACTGTGCAATCAAGTGGAACAAGGCGAGAGTACGCTGCAGCATTCATACCTGACATTGGCATATGGAGTAATTAGATGATCTGGTCTATGGTGTCAGTATGAATTTATTGAATTGGTCAATTCAAGATCATACACTATAGAACCAATGACTGCATCAAGTCACATTTAATGCACTCTTTTTGAATTAATAATGGCATTTTAGGGAATTTGCTGCTTGTCTATCTGTGTGTTGGGGGAGAGACGAGAGGCCTAATACTCTGGGAGAATACTCTCTCTCTCTCTCTCTCTCTCTCTCTCTCTCTCTCTCTCTCTCTCTCTCTCTCTCTCTCTCTCTCTCTCTCTCTCTCTATCTCTATCTCTCTCTCTCAGTCTGTTAAAGCCAGCTGAGGAGCCAGGCAGTAATGCAGTGGAGTGTTTTCAGACTGCAGTTCAGCCGCTCTGGCGTCCTCGCCCGCCCCTGCTCTGTGAAGCGAGGAAATCAGTCCAAATTGGGGAGTTAAGTCGTAGCCTGCCATTATAATAACGCGCCTGTCACCGCGAGAGGACGCACTGTCACAATTTTAAGAAAATGGGCGTCCAACAACCTGCCAGGCTGCCACTGGTCCCTCGTTATTGAGCAACAGGCTTCACGACTCTTTCTATTTCTATATTTTTTCATGACAAGCCCGGAAATATTATTGTGGCCAGCAGGATTCATTGATTCAGATACTGCATTAAAAAGCAAACTACTTTAGAATAGAAAATAATAGAATGTAATTAAACTGATGTGTTGTTTTTCATGAAGTATCCATATTTTGTAATAAAACATCACTTTATTACGGGTTTTAATTGAGTTATAATGAACAATACATTGTGTATAATGGGCATGAAAGCATTTGTGTACCGGTATTTGCTTAAAAAAAATCTAAACATGAAAATAAATGTATTTACTATTGGTGAGACTCTTGCAGGGTCTGTGAAAGAAAAATCCTTGCAGCAGTTCTTGGTCATCTCTCCTGGCCCACTATATTCAATTAGGGCGAGCAGGGCAGGCCCCGCCCCCACTGATGACACTGACAGACCCTCCTTAAGTTGCGTCGCGCCACAGCTGTCTGCAAGCATTGAGCTGCCTGGCGCCATCCTGAAAGAATGCCTTCACTGTAAAAAAAAAAAAAAAAACAGAGAAAGAGCGAGAGAGAGAGAGACATACACACACTGGGACGGAGAGAGTTCAGAGAGCTATAGAGAGTGGGCAAGAGAGCTAGAGAGAGAGTTCAGAGAGAGCTATAGAGAGTGGGCGAGAGAGCGAGAGAGCGAGAGAGCTAGAGAGAGGGAGAGAGAGAGAGAGAGAGAGAGAGAGAGAGAGAGAGAGAGAGAGAGAGAGAGAGAGAGAGAGAGAGAGAGAGCGGGGGTGAGGGAAGCGAAGTAAGTGGAGAGGGTTGCCGCTGCGCACAAACAGAGATTTGATCTGTGAGTTCGGTGCTAGTCCGCTTGCACTAAGCTACCTACTGCAAACAAGGCTGCGTCTAAACATATACCTCTGCAACTTGTTGAATCGGCTTAATAATAGAAACTTTGTCAGGGAAAAGTTGAGAAACTTTTGAGTGGGACTGGATACGACCTTGGACTTATTCATGACAACATTCAAGTGAATCATTATTTTGTGAATGTATGTTTTGAACAATTTTGTTTTATTTAATATACGGGCATATTCACCTTAATGTGAATCCCTGCCAAATAATCGCATTTGAATAGACTGAAAATAACATCTACATAGGGGGAACAACATATTTTTAAAATACCTTTTTATTTTTTATTTCCAGGTGAACGAAGGTAACGAAGAAAACTGTGGATTAAACAAAGCAGGAATTCGGACAGATTTTTTTCTTACTTGACTTGAATCGGTTCACTCCGGTGTATATGAACGTTTGTTAAAAAGCTATGGAAGTATCCGCGGACCAACCCCGATGGATGAGCCATCACCACCCATCGGTGCTAAACGAACAGCATCCCGGCTCGCACCACCCGGGCCTCGGCCACTCGTACATGGACCCCTCGCAGTATCCCCTCGCCGACGATGTGGATGTACTGTTTAATATCGACTCACAGGGCAACCACGTATCTCCATACTATGGGAACTCAGTCAGAGCCGTCCAGAGGTATCCACCTCCTCCACATAGTAAGTACTGTTTCATTACGCGTTTTAGGCTACTATTGAATCGTTTATATTTGGCATGGTCATATTTAACTCAGATAGAGCTGACATAGGAACAATTCGTCTTCAGATGGTTGTCAATTTTAAAATGTCTGAACCGAAGTATTTGTCTAATGGGTTTTAGTCTCAGCGGATCCGGATAATTAAAAAATGCGAGGGCCATATGAAACCATGCAGTCCTCTGTGTGGCTTACCTCTCTGGTGATATAACTTTGGTTTCATATGTTTCCCGTTGTGAGTATAGGTATTTGTTTTAACAGAGACCACTCTGTTTCATTGTTCTAATTCCATGTTCTGTGCGATTTTAGCACAGTAAAATCAGATGTAAGAAGGGAAGGTTGTCCCTATCAGTCGAGCAATTTGAAATCAATGACATGTTTAAATCAAATGAATTAACGCGAGTTACAAATTAACAGCATGTTACTATTGTCAAATATGACATGTATGTTTGTATCATGGTTAAATGCAACTATGTTACCAAACGAATGAATGTGTAGACCTTCGGACAGAGAGAATTTGGAAGGCCCCATGAGATATATTTTGTCATTTCAGACTATCATACTTCACCACACAACCGTGTCCATTTTATGGCAGGTAAACTATGAGTTATCATTTATTTATAGATATTCCTGGAGAGAAAATAACTGCGGAAGAGCTATTTGTTTAATTTATTGACATGACTTCCTGAACGGAATAGTGAATCATGACCCGGTTTCTGTAGCGATGCTCCCTATGCTAAAACACCACTGTTCAAACCCTCTGCACTGACACTGGCGTGCTACTCTAACTGCTGCTCTGACACAGTCATACAGGCCCTGGGTTTCGGCTAGACCAACAAAAAATGAGGTAGACTGGAGTCAAGAGGGACTATTTGGGTCAGAGCATGTGTTGTCAGTTGTGTAGGCCTTGTGTGCAGTTGTATCTTGTGTCCTCGAAGAGAAATCGTGGGTGATGTTTTAATAAAATGGCGTATGATTTAAAAAAAATGTTTTCCATAATCGATTTATAGGCTTTCTTAATTAAAATAATCCAAATTATAAGTCATTGTAGTTGCAGTTTCTCCACTGGTAAAGCACATCAATATCAAACGAACAAGACAGTTTTGTTTCAATAGAAAGTGTGGCCAAACGTTTTTAATTGACAGTGACTGAGGTACACCTTTAATATGTAACGAAGTGATATTATTTGTGTAATTTACATAGCAGGCCTAGACCTACATGGCGATGTCAAACTGAAACCAGCATAAATGTGAGATATTGTTGTTTAATGTCAACAAAATGACCACAAGGGAAAGTGATCAAATCGTGAGAGTAGGCTGATTGAATGTAGGCCTATTGTAATTTTCTTCACCGAGAAAAATACTGACAGGGGTGTATTATCCTATTTTCTATTACAGGTAGTCAGGTGTGTCGCCCCTCTCTACTGCACGGCTCTCTGCCGTGGCTGGACGGAAGCAAAGCGATGCAGCACCACAGCACTTCCCCATGGAACCTGAGTCCTTTCCAGAAGAGCTCACTTCACCACGGTTCCCCGGCAGGTCTCTCTGTCTACCCCCCGGCGTCCTCCTCCTCCCTGTCCGGGGGCCACTCCAGCCCGCACCTCTTCACCTTTCCCCCCCACTCCTCCGAAAGACGTGTCCCCGGACCCAGGCATCTCCACTCCGGGCTCAAGCAGCAACAGTCGGCAACAGGAGGAGAAAGAGTGCATAAAGTACCAGGTGTCCCTGGCCGAGAGCATGAAACTGGAGTCTCACAGCCGGAGCATGGCATCAATCGGAGCGCAATCATCCGCCCACCATCATCACCCCATCGCCACATACCCATCCTATGTCCCCGAATACGGCCCAGGCCTCTTCCCACCAAGTAGCCTGATAGGTGGGTCATCTTCTAGTTATGGTTCCAAAACAAGACCAAAAACAAGGTCATGTTCAGGTAGGCGTGCATTTTATTATATTACCATTTGATTTCACCTTAGAATTTATGACATTGATGATATCCAGGTGTAATCCCAATGTGCCCGTTTCAGAATCAGGACCTTTTTTCGTTCTCCACGCAAAAAAAATCTGTAACTTTGAGTGACAGCCAAGGCCTTTCTCCAGCCCTTGCAGGCCCATAGAAAGTCAAATGTGTCTCAAATGAACTCGTGCACAAAATTCGTTTGAGGGGAAATACAATAGCAGTGGCAAGGAAAGCACGTGGGGGTAATGATAATACAAATAATAATAATATCAATAATAATAATAACAACAATGATACATTCAAAATAATAATTAAAAAGTATTGCATGGATAATCCGGGTTTCTATCTCTACATCAATTTTACTGAGTAACAATTTTAATTGGGGACGTTATTACGTTTATATATGTTATTAGGCTACACAAACATGTTTAATCGCATTCAATCAGCACCACGATTTGTTAAAACACATTGCTTGGAATAGAAAGCGAATTAAATAAATCAACGCGCATTTGCCCACATAAGATTGAACGATTTTCCACTTTCCAAAGCTACGGAATTTAGTCCAGTGAATGATTAAACAGCTTTAGTGCCCTTAAATCAGATGAGTTCAGAATAGTTTTAAGCTGTGTATAGACCTAAACCATATCCGTTTTCAGTTGTTCTATGTTTCACAGAGGGAACGAGAGAGAGGCTAAATCTGTGACCGCGGTCTCCGTGCCGGCATGGCTGTCTCGCGCCCGTTTAGATAATCCCATTACTGTCAGACTGGTGCACGCGACAGTTGCATTGTTTACGCAGAGCCAGTAATAACTTTGATAGAGCCCGGATGCGGGGCTGCATTGAGAGGGGGTAATCACGAATGAGCACTCTCCGTGGCAGAGGGGCACGACTGGCGAAGCGGAATGTTATCCAGGCAAGTGGGGGTAATTAAAATAAAAGGTTATTCAGACACCGCTCGAAACCAGTTAACTGTAATGAGATTAATATCAGTGCCACATAGCATTAGGATACATATAGAAAACAGTGGATTAGTCGATGCATATCATCAGGCATATTCAATGCTGAATCATTTTCGCTTATTACAAACAAAAAAATAAATCATTTTAATTTGAGGATAAAGTATGTGTGTGCTGTAATGTGCGTAAAGATACATCCTCTAAAATGAATCTTAAATAGGTTATCTATTAACGAGGTCATATAATGGAATGTGTCTACATTGCAAACCTGCAGATGAAAATAAGTCATTGAGAAAGGTCGACTCTGTGGTCTTCTAAACATAAACCCCGGAACACGCCTTGCACAATACGAAATCCTGTAGTAGCCTATTTCTCAGAGCCCTATTGTGGAGTGGATACATTTGTTTAGCTGTGTTACCCAGTCTCCTCTCTCTAAAACCACTATTGATTTACAACGTCCTCCGTGTCTGCTGAGGTCTCTGGAATGTCTATCACATCTAACAAGGCAGAACCAGAAGTGACGCGTATCAGTCTCTGAAGAAATGGAGCGGTTTTTGCAGTCATAAGGGGAAGTGCGGGTGAGTAGAGGCAGTAAAGGCACCTCACGGCGCAAGGCCTCCTCTCTATACGCGTCTATGCTTTCAAATAATCCTGCCGCGATGCTCGGTTGTTTCAGTTTCAGTGGTGACGCCACATATGCCTGGGGATCAGGAGACCCCCTTAATGAAACTGTTAACGCGCCTCTCACCTGTCAGTGTCACTAGAGAAGTGCCATTCAAACCCAAATGCTGGTTTGGAAAGACAGTGGTCATTCCAATCAAATAAACATACCTAAATATGATTGAATTCGCCCAGTTTACAATGGCATATTATTGTTATTATTATTACTTTACACCACCGTGAAATGAGAGGTTGTGTGTGTGGGAGAAAGAAGAGGGCACATTTTAATCACAAAAACATGAATGATCCATAGATTATGCACACCCTTTTCTAAAAGATAGGCTATCAGTTTGAATTAATATATTATGCATTTGATGAAATGATGTGTGACCTCATTGTGGCAGTAATCGACCATAACTGACCTGATTTATTCAATGATAGTCAAATGTTTGTATGATGTCAGACATATTGTATGAGGTAACTTTGGAAACACTATGAACTCCAGGGTCAAATGTTGATATCAGTTGTAGCCTAAAGGAGGCTGGGCCTTTTCCCACTTTGAATATTCAATGCATTGTTATAGGCCTACTGTATTATTATTATTATTATCATCATCAATAATAGTAGTAGTAGCAGTTGTATTATTATTATTATTATTATCATCAATAATAGTAGTAGTAGCAGTTGTATTATTATTATTATTATCATCATCAATAATAGTAGTAGTAGCAGTTGTATTATTATTATTATTATCAGTAATAGTAGTAGTAGCAGTTATTATTATTATTATTATCATCATCAATAATAGTAGTAGTAGCAGTTGTATTATTATTATTATTATCATCATCGATAATAGTAGTAGTAGCAGTTGTATTATTATTATTAGTAGAAGTAGTAGTAGTAGTAGCAGTTATTATTATTAGTAGTAGTAGCAGTGGTAGTAGTAGTAGCAATTATTATTAGTAGCAGTGGTAGTAGTAGTAGTAGCAGTTGTATTAGTATTTATTATTAGTAGTAGAAGTTGTATTAGTATTGTTATTATTATTATTATTATTAGTAAGTAGTTGTAGTAGCAGTATATTATTATTATTATTATTATTATTATTATTATTATTATTATTATTATTATTATAGTAGTAGTAGTAGTAGCAGCTGTGTTATTATTATTATTAGTAGTAGTAGCATTAGTAGTAGTAGTAATGGTAGTAGTAGTAGTAGTAGTAGTAGTAGTATTAGTATTAGTAGTAGTATGCCTAGTAGTATAATTTGTATTATTTTTATTATTAATAATATGTAATATGAATGTTATGCTACTATTAGAAATAATTATTTTGTGTGATGAAATGTTCTACGATGTTTATAACAACCTTTCTCCCTCTTGACCTGAGGGATCAAGTGTTCCAGATGTGAGATGCTATGTTTAGTTTATAAGGGGCGAACTGATCTCGGCGCTCTCTCCATGTTGTGTATCGTTTCTGCTTTCAGAAGGTAGAGAGTGCGTTAACTGTGGAGCTACGTCGACCCCGCTCTGGAGGCGGGATGGCACTGGTCACTATTTGTGTAACGCCTGCGGACTCTATCACAAGATGAACGGGCAGAATCGGCCCCTCATCAAACCCAAGCGACGACTGGTATGTCCCTGCCACTTTGTATTGATGACACTTCCGTCTTTCTCTCTTTCTCTACCCAGGAAGAAGTGTTAGCTGCAGGAAATTGACTCGCCAAGTGCAGGTCTCGAATTCTTTTAGATATACAGTAATAGCAAACTGCAGATTTATTATTACTATTGTTATGCATTTTTTAAATGATTTGCTTCATCAATTATTATTTTTCCGCTTCAATTGCCCTACTGTTTGATATTTCTTCGAGGAAAAAAAATAGGAGAAAATATATTCCTCTTATTATGCATTGAGGCAAATCGAAAAATATTCCATCCAAATCCTCACTGACCGCATAGGAATAATATCTGCAGTTGACATACTGTAAATGGCATACTTAGAATTGGACGTTTATATGGTTTAGATGAGAGATGTAGGCTACCATGCACCTTGCAGTATTTGGAGAGGAACACCCTAAACTTTTTAACACCAGAAAGCTGAGTACTATAGAGCAGTTCCCCTACCTCCCTGCATGGTTAGATAAAGGGGAAACTTTCTTGGCAGGGGATGTCTCGCGTGGACTGCTCTTTTAGCAGCCAGCCAGCTTCTGCTCTAGCCTATATCACCCCGTCTCTCTCTAATGTGAAAACCCCACTTCCCAGGAAAAAGCTGCCGGATATCTGAGCAGCGCAGATAAGTAGCTTTTAACAACATAGCCCGCTTCCCCAGTCTAAACATGAAGGGGACCGGGGACCGAATCAGCGCAAGGAGCGGCCCAGGGCACGCAGGAGTCACGACTCAAGATTGTTCTTCTCAGAACTCAGGGAATCTCTGCAGAATGTTCAAATACTGAGGGAAAATAGTAAGAAAATGAAAAGAGAAAAGAGAGAGGGAAGTCTGAAGAAGAAGTCTGGGAGGAGATGGATACAGTGAGCTCCATTTTCCAGTACACAATAACTTTATTTTCGCGTTAATGGAACTCGAGATTGGTGTGCAAAGCAATTTAATTATTTAAGTCACGCATGAACATGGGTTATTAGGCCACCAGATGTAGATAATTGGAAACCCCCGAAAGATAGTGTAGTGCCTTTTGTTTAGCCCATTCGGTGTTAACGGGTACTGTGTCCTATTCGGTCATCTCGTCTATCGATTGGTTTTATAGATTATAACATCAATGTCAGCCGGTCAGCTAACTGGCATCTGAGGCAGGAATTTCAACCCATGGGAATGTAGAGTCCTCTCCCCATGCAAGTCGAAACGTATCTTGAATGTATCAGCGCATTAGCTCTTCCCAGTTAAAAAAAAACTATTTTCTGTAATTGGCTAATATGCCTATATGGTATGTCAATGTGGACGGTATGGCGATATTCAAGCTTATATGGCGATATTCAAGCTTATATGGCAATATTCAAGCTTATATGGCGATATTCAAGCTTACCATCTTCATCCACAAGCATATCATTTTGTCCATTTAATTCATTAGCCATGTTATATTGTGAAACCCCCTTGACAGCTCAACATGATTAGATTGGTAAAAACATCAGAATAATTCTTGTTTGAGCTTGCTATGCACATATTGATGATTTAACATATCATTTCCCACCCATGGGAGGCTAGAGATTTGTTTAAAAAAAAATACATCATTCTGTCCGCCATCATGCTCTCACCGTAAAACGAATTGTAGTTAATTTGTATAACCTGTTGAGTTCCATATTTAAACATAAGGAGCAGACACTATCTTGCTGTTACTTAAGCACTTAGTCGCTTAACGGGGAAATGTAATCAGATTTAATAGGTCCCATTTCATGCCACTGCTTTTATGTCGTCTGTAAATATTTACTCTTGAGATGCGCATGTGCGCATGATGCTATTTTTAGCCTCGAGTCAAAGCAGCGCTGTTTTGGGATTTTGTCCTTCTTTTTAAACTATTTGCAGAAAGTTGGATAGACAGAGCTTTGCAGAAAGCTATATGTTAGTAATGTATTATAAATGCAACATTTGGTTTGATAGCCTAGGAAAAGGCCTTATGACTGATATGCATGTTTTTTTGTATCTCCTTTTTGCCAGTCTGCAGCAAGACGCGCAGGAACATCATGTGCAAACTGTCAAACGAGCACGACAACACTGTGGCGAAGAAACGCCAACGGGGACCCCGTGTGTAACGCTTGCGGTCTATACTACAAACTGCACAATGTAAGCAAAACAACAGCCTTTACATTATAGTAAGATATCTACTAATTTATCTAAGCATGTGTCGTCTTTCATATCCTTTCTTTTCTTCCTCACTTTTGTTTATTTCTGTTAATTTATTCTCTCCTCCCTTCTTTTTTCCCTGTACATTCAAAGCTTATTTGCGACTTTTTTTCTACAATTCTTGAAACATTTATCGCAGTCTTCCCTATTGAGAAATGTTGGGGCACAAGCGATAATAAATATAATTCATGTGATTTATTCGCAGCAAGTCACATGTACGAATCAAAATATACGAGAGAGCCGAATTAAGCCCCGTGCGTACAGCTTGGATTTTGAATATTAAATAAGAGCTTAATTAAAATTCGATTAATTTTCAGACCTATCTTATTTCAGGCCTTTTGGTTACATCCACGCCAGGGACTTGAAGTCCCCCTCTGACCACCAATCCGCCTGATTCGTTTTGGGGCGTGCTGGTTACTGTCTCACCACATCATTTCACTTCCTCAATCTGAGGACCCCCAGGACCAGTTTTTTCTCTCTCTCCTTTGCTCTCGCTCTCTCTCTCGCATACACACTGTACCAAGAACGAGAGCTGCTGCGTAATTTAACTAGCGAAACATATTATTATTATGATTATATTTTACTTACAGCCTATTCAACCTTCATCTGAGAGAGCTCCCCCCAGAGTTGGTCTGATAAGGTATCCCCTATCCTCGCGCGAAGGGGACGTATATAGCCTATCTCACTACACTTCCTCCCTTGTCACGCAAGTGCCCTTTGCTCCCTGTTAAATATTTTCCCTATGTTGGTTTTGACAGATTCTTTAAGACGGAAGAAAACCTGAAAAAAAATAGTTATCAGGGAGAATAATAATATTTCCCAGTTACATATTATATATTTTGAACTGACCCGACCTCAGCTTAATTGCAAAATTAGTTTGTTTTTGGTAAATTCAGAATTCTGTTGGGGCCTGCTCAATTTGAAACAAATTCCACATTTTACATGGAACATTATATGAAGCCTCTCTCCCCTCGTGCACAATGACTCCCTAACCTGCACAGTGGCCACAGTGGCTGCAGGTGACAGCAACCTAACGCTAACCTCAGAGACCTTGATAGCCTTTCCAGCTTGATAAGGCTGTAGGCTACAGTAAACGTGTATGGACATATTTATTGGATGCTTGTGAAAAACAAGTTGCCACCAAGATGTGACAGACAGTGTTGACACCCAAATCAGTTTTCCCCTCCTTGACAATGTGCAACAATGTTCCTCAACATTCACTGATGTGTGAGTCAGGGTGTTTGCAGTGCGGTCAACCCAAGACCATTACATAAGGTTTGTGGTTGTTTTCAGGTTACTATAGGTATGGGGAGAGGATATGAGGTAATGTACTGAATCCTCTGTGGTGGTCACTGAGTAAAGCTCTGTTGTGTTTTATTTGTGAGGTGCATGGCATACATAGGTCTATCAAAGAGCACAGCCTGCCTGGTCAGCTTTAGTTGGGTGAACTGCATTTCAACGCCTAGCTAGCAGCCAGAAACACAGAGAAGCCCTTTGCTTTTACCCGCCATCGTGCAGAGACAGTGAAACCACATCACTCAGGGGCCGTAGCTCCTTGCCCTTTGCTAATCAGCTGGGCCACTCTGTGCTAAAATAGAGTCAGTGAAAAATGCCAGTAACGTCTCAGAGAAAGTGGCAGAAGTGAGGCGGTGAAATCCCTGTTCCCATTTCTCAGGGAAGCGGTCCTACCGATCAGGGAGGCAGCCGGCCTCATCCACCTCTCCTTCATAATCCTGCCCTGAGCTGGAATTCCATCATCCGGCTCTCATTCCCAGCTAAAACCTGTGCAGGAATATGGCAGCTCGGGCCATTTTGGCTAGCAGATGCCCATGCAGATGGAGGGTTGAGGGTAGAGAGATGAACTTGGCCGGCGCTGGTAGTCGTCATGGCCATGTCGGCTGGTTAGGACGGTGGTTGCCAGGCTCTCTTTCTCGCTCTGTCTCACTTTCCCACTCTCTCTCATTCCATCTTTCCAACTCTCTCTCTGTCTTTGCCTCTGTCTCCCTCTCCCTGGCATGGCAGTAGTCTAAGATCCAGCCCAGCTTAAGGGAATCAGCGTTTAAATCCAGCCAAACGTGGACTCACCCTGACACACACAAACACACACACACCCTACTCCCCCCCACCCCCCCGCTAACAATGGGACAGACAGATTTACTCTATAATGGGACTCCATTACATATCTCAGTGTCCCCCAAACCCTGAAACCTATTTGTGTCGCCCCTCTCCAATTTTCTATGTTTTGTTTTGTTTTTTGCTTGTTGGTCCAAATGCATTGACACAATTCGAATGCGCTTTACAGGATACGACTGATAAACAGAGCTCAAGGCTTGGATTTGATTTACTTTCTTTGTTTGTCAGCGTTTTTTTCGCTTCATCAAAGTCCATCGGAAAGCATGAACACTGCTCTTTGATATTTCGGCTCAGTTCTACTCTGACTCATATTGCTATTTCTGCTCCTTCAGCTTAAGTAACTCCTTGAAGTCACTTACCTGTGAAATATGAATATTGAATAACGTGCTTGTTTTAACCCTGGTGCATTAACCCCATGTCCTCCAGATCAACCGACCTCTCACCATGAAGAAGGAGGGCATTCAGACCAGGAACAGGAAGATGTCCAGCAAGTCGAAGAAGAGCAAAAAGTCCCACGACAGCATGGACGACTTCTCCAAGAGCCTGATGGAGAAGAGCAGCTCGTTCAGCCCCGCCGCTCTGTCCCGCCACATGTCCTCCTTCCCCCCCTTCTCACATTCCGGCCACATGCTGTCCACCCCCACGCCCATGCACCCCTCCTCCTTCGCCCCTCACCCCCACTCCAGTATGGTCTCTGCCATGGGCTAGAAGAGCCCAACGGTACCACCCACCTCCCAGATCCCCTCAACCAACCCTCCCCCATCCTCTTACTCCCAGTTCTTTTTCACTTACCTGAATCCCAAGCTGAAAGACAACCAACTGCTGCCCATAACCAACCGCTCTGCTCCATCACCAAGCCACCTATGATCTGACCTCATTGTGAGGGAGACAGGCTTTATGGGTCCTTGCTTTTATTCAGTTGTCTCTTTTTTAATCTTTATCAAGTGTATCTACTGCGATCCTCAAAGCCTGGCAGACTGACTCACTGACTGTGGTTTTCCGACTCCTCGGAAGACCACATTGTTGTTCTCCGACCCAACCTGGGAGAAAAGATCCTGAAGCTTCACCCACTCCCTGACTGTCCTCCCAGCTGATAACCCCCAATCTGGAAACCCATTTGTGTTCAAACATTTTTCATGGGAAAAGCAAAGATTATTAACAATCATTACAAAAGCTACACCTTTTATGATGCCCCCCTCCCCTTCCCACCCTACTTCACACACCTGTATGACAGGACCCCCCCCCCCCCCCACCCCTGAGCCGTGAGAAGAAGAGAGGAGATTAACTTTGAATATATTTGTACAAATTGTATGAAATACAGTACATTTAACGAAGACTTTTTAATTAAGTAAAATGCCCCTGGGCAGCTAACGACAGAAGGGTACGATTCAAGGCAAGAAGAGACACTGCCGCTGGAGAGTAGAGGAAGAGAGGACGCCTCTGCTTCCTGGAGAGTAGAGGAAGAGAGGACGCCTCTGCTTCCTGGAGAGTAGAGGAAGAGAGGACGCCTCTGCTTCCTGGAGAGTAGAGGAAGAGAGGACGCCTCTGCTTCCTGGAGAGAGGGATGAGAGGGAGGAGAGGAAAGGACAGAGAAAAGGACAAGCCTTCACTTTCGCCTGCTGGAGAACATCTTTGATGCATTAAGCTTCTAGAGAGTCTATTGTTCTGACTGCAGGCGTCTCTTTTTTTGGATGTGCTATAGGTCTCGGGCTGTTGGTTTGTGTTCACATGCTAGCACATACACACATATTCACATATCATACTTTCACATACACACACATATTCTCACATCATACTTTCACATACACACACAAACACACACTGCCACATTGGATCACCTGAAAGACTTTCTTCCGGCCCACAGATTATATGCATTGTGAAAAAAGTTCCTGTATTTGTTATTTGTATGTATAATTCAGAGTACCAAAAATACGAAAGAAACAAAGATGTAGAATTATTTCTTTATGTTATGCAGACTGAATGGTTGTAAAAATTTAATAATAATCACTAGTGTAAAAAATGACTGCTTTTTTGTTTCGTAATTATTATTATTTTCTTTGAAAAGAATAAACTAGTTTAATCTCTGTTGACATGTTAGCCTGTGGTTGCGATACTTATTTCGTTCTCTGGTACGGTGTCGTCGTGTGATGTTTGACACATCGTCACCCCACCCAGACCTGTCTGGCCATTTTTACCCAGCATTCACAGCAGAAACTGACAACTCTCGTGGTGAAGGACAAACAGGAAGTGCAGAAATAAACAATGGCACGCACTGTGGTTGTAGGAGGGCTCACATGCCGTTTTATGGCTAGACAGGCAGGCTAATTCTCACAATCACAACTGACCTGCTTGGCAGAAATGATCCTGTAGGTATCTGCTCGTTATCAGGAATTAGTAATGTTTCTGGAGAGAGCATGTGAAGTTAGAATGTGCCTTCAGAATACCACAGTTCTACAGTATGGAGGTGATTAGTGAGGGTGATTAGTTGACTCAGACAATTTCGGGAATTCATTTAAATCAATCTGAGGAATTCATGTAAAATTCATGTAAAATAATCATTCTCAAAGTCTTACATGACACATTTTGTCGCTTCTTTAGCATCCATGTGCTTTTATGGAAGTCTACTACATCGTGTCAATATTGTACCAATCTTAAAAAGCTGGCGAATACCAGACACAGCCATGATACAGCAATAGAAAACACATCAATCACACAGAGTAAAACAATATATTTGGTTGGAACAACTATTTCAGTACAATTTATCACCAACACACCAAACCCATGTGTAGCCTACACAGCAACAGCAGAAAGATTTGATCTTGTCACAAGCAATTCCGCTAGTCCACCGCATACCTGTAGGTGCTGAAGAGCAATAAATCATTTCCTCCCTTTCTTTTGAAAAACGATGACTGTTTTGAGTTTTGAATTGGAATATTGAAGAGGAACTCAGTGTCGGTTTCGAACACAGAATCGACCACATTGTGGCTGAAGTTCCTCAACATCCCTCTCCTTCCCCATCAAGTGTAAAGTATATTCATGTGTGCATATTGATATACATAGAGCTATACAAACAGTGCCTTGGGGGGGGGGGGACTAAATTGATTGAGAAACAAGGAATTGAGAGTGCAGGAACCATGGTATGAAGTAGCCATCATCTCAACAGTGTTATTAGTGGATGCTAATGTTACTGTATCGACTTCAGTCAAACTGTACTCTGCCAGAGGGAACGAGAGCTATGTGATTGAGAAAAAAGGATGTCAAAGTACTAGCTTAGGTACATGAACTAACCAGAGCAAAAACATTATTCTTAAATAGGGCCAATGGCCTACAAAACCGTTATTTTCTTTATTTAAAAAAAGTAGGAAAATCATATGATTTTTATCAAAGAATGCATTGGGTTCGATTTGAAGTTCAACGTGATTCAAGCAGCACACCATCTGTTCTGTGTTTGGGCTCCTAAGACAGGCTTGAGCATCTTTCCAGCCAAGCCCCGCTAGCATAATACTCACTCAACTGGATTCCACTTCCCGCTGTTTACCACTGAGTACACTAGTCCTCGGTCACTGTCAAAATGTTCAGATAGCTTTGACAGCATAGTATTAGTATACATACAGTAATGATATAATGTCACACAAATGCATTTCTTTCAGACTTGGAGGTGAAACAAAATTGCATCAATGGGATTAACACTTGTTACGTCATCTAGAGGTAGATCCTTTGAAACGGTATCCTGGATCAACTCATTTGTCTAAACAGACATATTATGCAAACAGGTATACGCAGTGGCAATTCACAGAATACAAGCACACGTTCCAGTCTCTAATCCAACTCCACTGACCTTTTCTTTGACTCCACTTCAGTGAGGCCAAACAGAAGTCTACCAGCCATTGGCCACAATTTGTTTCTGAGCCACTGTGTCCAATCAGGAGATTTGCTCCTGTGTTTTAACAGCGAAATTGAAGGAGGGAAAATAGGATGGGATGGGAATTATGTGTGTGTGTTTCTGTGTGTGTGTGTGTGTGTGTGTGTGTGTGTGTGTGTGTATCTGTGTATTAAGGGGATTGAAGTGAACTCTTGGCCTCTTGGCCTGTGGCGGGACCCCAATCCCCCTTGACAACCTTTCACCTTGGCGCCGTGCTATGAGTGTCTGCCAAGGGTGACTGAAAGTCCACTGACAGACACAGGGTGGATAATATAAACAGATTTACTCTCACCCCTCTCCCCTCTCCTTCCTATTCTCTACTCTCTCACCTGATGGTTCTTCTGTCTTATAGGCCTCTCCTTTTCCTCCCTAATTTATTTTCCTCCTCTAGCACTCATTTATTACTCCTTTTATCTCTCTTTGTCTTTCCTACGCATCTCTCTTTCTCTCTCTAGCTCTTTCTCTCTCTAGCTCTTTCTCTCTATCTAGCTCTCTCTCTCTCTAGCTCTTTCTCTCTCTAGCTCTTTCTCTCTATCTAGCTCTCTCTCTCCCTAGCTCTTTCTCTCTCTTTCTCTCTCTCTAGCTCTCTCTCTCCCTAGCTCTTTCTCTCTCTCTCTCTAGCTCTTTCTCTCTCTTTCTCTTTCTCTCTCTAGCTCTTTCTCTCTCTAGCTCTTTCTCTCTATCTAGCTCTCTCTCTCCCTAGCTCTTTCTCTCTCTAGCTCTTTCTCTCTATCTAGCTCTCTCTCTCCCTAGCTCTTTCTCTCTCTTTCTCTCTCTCTAGCTCTCTCTCTCCCTAGCTCTTTCTCTCTCTCTCTAGCTCTTTCTCTCTCTTTCTCTTTCTCTCTCTAGCTCTTTCTCTCTCTAGCTCTTTCTCTCTATCTAGCTCTCTCTCTCCCTAGCTCTTTCTCTCTCTAGCTCTTTCTCTCTATCTAGCTCTCTCTCTCCCTAGCTCTTTCTCTCTCTTTCTCTCTCTCTAGCTCTCTCTCTCCCTAGCTCTTTCTCTCTCTCTCTAGCTCTTTCTCTCTCTTTCTCTTTCTCTCTCTAGCTTTTTCTCTCTCTCTAGCTCTCTCTCTTTCTCTCTGTGCAGTTAGGGATGAGTTTCAGGTAGAGTGGGGATGGAGGCAGATGTGTCGTGGAAGGTGTTGATGTTCAGTAATGAGCTACTCTTAGGGATGTATCTGACCTTTTTTGTGCCCCTTGCCATGCTCCAGTGCTCTCCATCCAGGTGTGACCAAGTATGGGGTACACAGAGGGTGAACCGGGGTCCACTGGAGGTCAGACGGAGCTCTGGGGAGGTGTGTGTGTGTACTGAGTGAATGACTGAGTGAATTAGTGTTTGTGTGTGTGTGTGTGTGTGTGTGTTTGCGTGTGTGGGTATTGAGTGACATTATATTCACACTAATTGGTGTCAGTGGTTCTAAACCTGTTTTTGTACTGTGGATATTGTTTTCAGTGTAGGGGTTTTCTTTAGCAGTTTCAACTCATACAGTTGGCATGTTTTTGTTATAGCCTACCAGCTTGGTAAATGGTATGTGGTCTTGCCATTGGTGTTTCAACTGTTGTTTTTCCATCAAGGCAAACCTTTAGCATCATTCTTAATTTTGACTCCATAATCACAGGAGGTTGGTGGCACCTTAATTGGGGAGGACGAGCTCGTGGTAATGGTTGGAGCAGAACAAGTGAAACGATATCAAATACATCAGACACACGGTTTCCAGGTGTTTGATGCCATTCCATTTGCATTATGGGGATACAAATTGTCTGACTAGTGCCGACATGTCGACTGCATGAACTTTACAACAACCACGTGATCAAAGGTCATGAAGTTTCTACTGCAGTCGACTTTTCTACAGTTGCTCCTCACCGGCTGCAACTTGAAGCCATTGCCTGCGTTATAGACTATACGGTAGATATGCACAAATTAACATAATGTTTCAGGGTCTCTCTCCCCAATTTATAGTACAATGTAAACACATATATTTACAGTGTGTGAGTGTGTGATATGGGGGTTGGAGACACCTTTATTTCGATATTACAAAGAACAAACTTTTGTTAACAACGCAACAGTGCCATGTTGCACTGAGCCTTGCTGTTTGAAAGCCACATCAATGTGCAACTTTCAGCTGTAGCAGATGCACCTCCCCCGACATCACTCCTCGACCTTCGTCAGCAGTCGGCTGTCTCAGCCTCACCACTCAAACAAGCCCACTGTTCGAATGAGCTGGCAATTAACATTTCGAAAGTGAATGACTGCAAAAACGCACAATGATTAACAGACATTTAGTACAATAAAGTTATACGATCAAATGTTTTGTCTCTCCGAGATCCTAATGAATGAAATGGCGCTATAACCAAACAAACACTGAAGCGATATAAATGAACCTGCCATTTTCTCCAAACACAATAGCACAAGTATCACGCCAAAGTACACTAGAAATAGTGGCGTTACATTACACGTGAGTCACTAGACGAAGGAGTCGTGCGTAGGAGGGAGGTCTGTTGAGATCCCAGACGTGCTAATTAGCTATCTAGCACGCTCTGAACGCCTGTGTGCAAGTGTAACTCAGGAAGTGTAGTGTCGTCGGATGGAGGCACCCCTAGCTGTATGGATCTGTGCAAAACCGCTACAGTCGGTGTATCTTTTTTTATTTGAAGGATTTTGAAAGTAATTTCGCAAGCGAAGATTATGGACGTTTCGAAACCTTAAAACATAGCGTAGGGATTGAAGTTCACATGAGGCAGTCGTGGGCGAAGCTAATGGCTGAGAACTGTAGGGAGAAGGCAGAATGTCGCCTAGAGTTTTCAAGAGCTAGTTATTTGCTACAGTGCATGCAACGGTCTGTTGAATTATAGTTCAACAGCGTAGATGTTGTATAGTTGTTTAATTATCTACTACCAGATGAAAGTAAACAAATAGTTTTCCTATACATCAATCTAGTTTAGGCCATGCCAATGAACATAGATGTAGGCCTAAAGACTAGCTATAGGCCTATGAAAGCCACAACATAACACATTTTTTTGTTGATGCCAGCAGTAGATGGTAGATATGCAGATATTGGAATTGTGTTACTGCTATGTAGACCTATTCTGTTCTGTAATATCAAGTGCCACTGCCAAACCTGAGATTCCCATGGGAACCAAGTTATTCAATAAGGCTACATTGAGCCAGGTACTGTTTAGATGGTTCCTCACATCATACCATTGTGTTGGCCACATCACCAAGGCATGACCTCAGGTTTTAAAATGTTTCTTCACCCCTATCACACTGGCATCAGTTCAACCATGTCACCTCCCGATCACTCCAACGGAATGTGATTTATGAATAGCGAAGTAAACATGCGTGAGGATACTTGTTTGTAACAAACTGATAATGCAGGTGGTAGTGAGTTCACATGTCTTTTATAAAGATTGTTCGAGCTAGCCCCTCCAATATGAATGTTTTCACTCTAGCCAAGACATGTGATGACTGCATGTCTTACTGTGGGAGTTCTCTCACTCCTACAAGCTTTGTTCAAGTCCCCCTCACTGCTTTGTAAAGGGCTGCCATGTGCTTCATTGTCTTCTTAACAATCGTAAATTTGAACCATAATCTCCCGTCACAACATTGCAGATAAAAGATAATTATCTCCTTTTGTGAGGTGCCTTCAGGCTCCCTTGGCCCGGCCTAGCAGACAACATGCCTAAACCCTCATCATCCCACACACAACCGATGACTGGAGCTAGTCAGCCTGCCTGCTTGATGCGAGAAATGTCAACCTACGAAGTAAAACGTTCTAGATGCTTGTGTGTGTACGTGTGGGTGTGTGTGTGTGTGTGTGTGTGAAACTGTGTGTGCACTTGTGGGTGTGTGTGTGAGGCAGTGGAGGCTGGTGAATTGAACATGGAGGAGGATGAGAGACCCACAGTATAGGCGCGGAGACAACAAAGTGTGTTTCAAAAATCAACAAAGACTCATTATTTTAACCTAAAGCATTTAATAAAGACATTTATAGTACAATATTATGGGGAATGGGAATGAGAGGGCTACACAGTGTTGGAAAGAGATCATAGCAGTGATTGAATGAGGGTATGAGGCATGAGTTGAGGTGTTCAGAGGCTTGACCAGTGCAGGACAGGATTTGACTGGGAAGACAAAAATCAATAACACAACCCACCACACAGTTAAACAAAAGAGCTAACAATGAGTTAGTCCAAGCAAGGAGTCAAATCATTGATGTGTAATAATGTGTTTGTGTTTGTGTATGTGATTGACTCTACATACAGAAATGAGAGAAAATGGACAGGGGAACTCAGTGCTTGGAGAGGAAACATTCAATGTGCCAGTGGATGAGCGGACACACGAGACATGGCTTCAGTTCATGTCAGGACTAAGTTGACAATGGTAGTGGAGTGGTCATCACCTCTTAATCATGGAACGGGAGGGGACTTAGCTGTGAATACAAATAGCAGATACATTCCATGACAGCTGCGCCATCAAAGGTTTGGACAACGGGTTTCTCCATGAAGTCAAACAAAAACGGAGTATCTCGCCAACTTGACACATCAAAGTAGCCCAAGAAACGTTCCGGAATAAAGCCCTGATCATCTACATAACTGACAACTGCAAGCAGACTGGTGGCAGCATAGGTCCCAGGGGCCTGGAGTTTTTCCTTATATGTTAACCTAACTAGGAAACTCTGGACCCTTTAAGGCATGACAGTGATTCATCTGTTGTAAAAAAGGTTTCATATGGGCTATGATGGGACCAGTTTTTCTAACCAGGTTATATGGTTTTAAAAAACTCCTAACCCTGGGGGGATGAAACCCCTGTCAAACTGCAGCTACCTTATATTTTTTCATATCAATTACATTTAGACCGGATTAGGAGTGGGGTTTCCTCTACCCAGACACATAGACAACAGAACTCACAGGGCTGAGCTTGCTTTATGCATGTTGGCATCATGCAGGCCTATGCAACTGTAGGCCTTATAAAACATTTACTCACACCTGTCATCACTATTATACTGACTGATTCATTCCAGTGAATAATTTTGCATCAAAAGGTATAGGTAGCCCAGCCAGCCCAATTTTTTAATATAAACTAATTTTGATCACATTCACATTTTCTCCTGACAAATAAATGGACTATAAATACATAACCTTACCAATTAGTTTACCCTGACCAGATGGACCGGGCCCATAGTCTGTATGCATCTCCTCTTCTTAGTAGCCTACAGTTGATCAGACTGAAAACATCTCATTTTCATCCCATACAGCATGTCAGATTACTAACATTTAGGTGTAGAGTTTTTACTTGAGTCTGTTTGGAGTGATTATGTGTTAACATCTTTGCTAAATACATCCCTGGAGGAAAGTGTAAAGCCTATTTGAAAGAACGTGAAAAAAATGCGCTGTGTCAACCTCTCTCTCTTAATCTAAATTTTATTGGATGATGCGATGGAACCTATCAAATCATTCAGAAAAGACAGTCGAAAGTTCGATATGTGGGTATTTATATGCTCCCTGCACCCACCTTTTGACCAAGGCTCAGACTTTCCAAAAAGCAGGCAAGGCCAGCAATACAGGCGGCTTGATGAAAGGCTCCCTGTTAACCAGCTATACTTTTGATATCAGTTGGTGTTGAATGCCCTCACCTTTTCATCCTTCTTCATGAAGCTGACCTCAGGCAGAGGTCGACCCTGGCTTTTAATTCACCTAAGAGGAACACACCTTGGTCTGTGAAAGGTGTGTCAGGGGGAGTGAGTGACGGCTGGAGAGGTGAGTGGAGGAGAAACGGAGTGAGGGAGGAGTGTAGGAGAGAGGGAAAGAGATGGTGAGGGCCTGGGGGTATACATCAGTATTTTAGGGGAGAATGAATGTTGAGGTGTAATGTGTCTAACTCCTCCAGTGCTCCTTTCTCTCACGATCTCTCTCAACTTCAATTTCAATTTGGAAGGGAGTGGAGGAGAAACTTTATTTTCTCTTAGGGGAGAATGAATGTCCTCTCTCCTCCAGTGCTCCTTTCTCCCACCCCCTCTCTCTCTTCAATTTCAATTTAAGGGCTTTCTTTCTCTCTCTCTCTCTCTCTCTCTCTCTCTCCCACCCCCCCCTCTCTCTCTCTCTCTCTCTCTCTCTCTCTCTCTCTCTCTCTCTATCTGTCAGGTGGAGAGGATCGCCTACGGCTCCAAACAGACCTGAAAAGAGGAACATGAGTGCCATTGTCACTGAGAACATCTCAAACAGGTACACAATAGCTGTAAAACCATACACACTGGCAAACCCCTGACAACAATACCCACTTCCCCCCACACACCTTAGATCCATTTAATCCCATCATATGCATCACAAATCTTGATGAATCTTCCTATTATCATTGGTACCTAAAGTGCCATTTATGATCTCATCCTTCTAGCTCAACTCCCTCCATGTTGTCACTGCCTGTGTAGAATAGCATAGCCCATCTAGCTATTCCTCACAGTACCAGCATAATATACCCCAATGGACACCTGTCTCTCAGAGTCCTCCTCAAACCCATCCTCACCTGTAAAATCCACAAACATCATTTGCATTGGCCCGCCTCCAGAATTTCCCAACATAATCCAGGCCCTTCATTTTCTAACTGTGGTGCATTCCACGTTCACCTGTATGACACCTTCAAGCCAGTCACATGACATCTTCAAGCCAATCACATGCCACCTTCAAGCCAGTCACAACCCCACAGACAGACATAGCAAACAGACGTTGATGTTAATGTTTTGCTTCATTGGTTGTGTGTTGGTTTGGCAGCGTTGTTCAGGGACACCCATTAACCTTTTGCGATGAGCAATCCCGTATCCGGGATCCTATTTATAGCCTCAAGCTCATTAGCATAACGCAACATGAACTATTCATGACAATCGCAAATGAAATGAAATAAATATATTAGCTCTTAAGCTTATTAGCCTTTTGTTAACAACACTGTCATCTCAGATTTTCAAAATATGCTTTTGAACCATTTGTGTAAGAGTATTGATAGCTAGCATAGCATTAAGCCTAGCATTCAGCATGCAACATTTTCACAAAAACAAGAAAAGCATTCAAATAAAATCATTTACCTTTGAAGAACTTCAGATGTTTTCAATGAGGAGACTCTCAGTTAGATAGCAAATGTTCAGTTTTTCCAAAAATATTATTTGTGTAGGACAAATCGCTCCGTTTTGTTCATCACGTTTGGGTAAGAAAAAACCCGAAAATTAAGTCATTACAACACAAACTTTTTTCCAAATTAACTCCATAATATCGACAGAAACATGGCAAACGTTGTTTAGAATCAATCCTCAAGGTGTTTTTCACATATCTATCGATGATAAATCATTCGTGGCAGTTGACTTTCTCCTCTGAAGAAAATGGAAACGCGCATGGAGCTGGAGATTACGCAATAATTTTGACGGAGGACACTGGGCAGACACCTGGTAAATGTAGTCTCTTATGGTCAATCTTCCAATGATATGCCTACAAATACGTCACAATGCTGCAGCCACCTTGGGGAAATGACAGAAAGTGCAGGATGATTCCTGGCGCATTCACAGCCATATAAGGAGACATTGGAACACAGCGCATTCAAAATCTGGACCATTTCCTGTATGAAATTTCATCTTGGTTTCGCCTGTAGCATTAGTTCTGGGGCACTCACAGATAATATCTTTGCAGTTTTGGAAACGTCAGAGTTTTTTCTTTCCAAAGCTGTCAATTACATGCATAGTCGAGCATCTTTTCGTGACAGAATATCTTGTTTAAAACGAGAATGTTTTTTATCCAAAAATTAAAAGAGCGCCCCCTATCTCGAAGAAGTTAAGTTGTGTTTGATAGGGACAGGATCTTGTTACGGGACGGGCTACCTGGGAGGGGGTGTTTGATGTGTGTGGAGCGGCTAGCAGCTCCTCTCTTTATCAACGTTTAGGCATGCATTAATTACCATGTACCCTGTGAGTGAAGGGAGGCTAGATAAGTTAGACCACGCGTACAGGATTTGTGTGTGGACATGTGTATTTGCTTGTGTGTAGTCAATGTATTATATCGCAGCTATTTTAAGTTTCTCATATAGTCAGGTTTTATGTCAATATATGATAAGGTAATCAGTGTGTTTTTCAATAATCTGGCCTTTCAATGCAGGCATTAGTATCAAGACTTACTTGCTATCTGTGTGCATGTGTGTGTATATACACCCAACAGAAAGTGTAACTAACAGGGTAACCTCTGTGTGTGTTCATTGACTGCCCCGAGCCTGCGGCTGTTTACATAGAACTCTGCCATAGTTCTAACTCAGTCTGGGATGTCACATGTCATTGACTCCCAGCAGCCAATCAGACAAGCCTTATTAAGTCAATACGGTAATCCTGCTGTGGACCTCCTCTTACTACCATGCTGGATTCTTGAGTATTTGTCTACACTATAGCACCTGAGGAAGTCACAGGAGTGATCAGGGAAGTGATTAAACACATTAGTGCAACCCTCATACCTCCCTCTCTCCCCACACACACACACACACACACACACACACACACACACACACACACACACACACACACACACACACACACACACACACACACACACACACACACACACACACACACACACACACACACACACACACACACACACACACACACACACACACACACACATTTCCTGTTTAGAGAAAACAGGGATCAGGGATCTCAGTATAGATATATGGATACTGTATATTGTGTTTCTTCGTTATTAGCTGAGGAAGTGTGTGTTTGTTTGTGTACATATTTATCTGGGTGAGTCTCTGTGTTTGTTCTAGAACAGTTTTGTTGGGGTTGCTTAGTGGACTTGCTGAGGGTCTCTGTCTGAATGTGACCTGCCCAAAAACGTCCTCCCACCCTCACCGCTCACCCCTCATCCCTCATCCCCCCCATGTCCCTCTGGAATCCCAGTGAGTGTTTGGACTGGAGGCGGGGAGCGGAGACTGCTCGTGTTTTCATAGCAAAAGCTCTTTCCTGAGGTAATGGTGGCCTGGGTTGACCGCTGCCTGCTACACAGCAAGAGCAGCAGCTCCCAGGAGATGCGTTAAGGCTGGCCTCAGATCAGATCTCCTTTACTTTAATTCTAACATTCACCGTTAGGAGTATTCAGTAACCTATGATCCTGGAACAGTTGTTAAAGGAGTCACATCTCTTGATTTACCTGCTGAGCTCAGGTGGGCAGTGGGCAACAGTACAGTGATGAGACATTAGGGGGAGATGGGAGTGACCACTGTTGCTATGGTGATATGGAACGTAATGAAGGGTGGGACATAATCCTACTACTAATACTAAGGAAAGGGTACTATAAGCACAAACAATCATCAGCCATAAAAAAACAGGGTACATGGTCCAATGCAATTTAGCCTCAGTACCTTGTTATAGGCGGTGAAGTACCAGAGATCAGGTGGGTTGGGTATTTATCAACGTAGTGAGTGATTTGACAGAGTGGAGGTAAATGAACTATCCAAAGTGCTTGGCTGGGACACTGCAGTGACCCTCTCCATAGGAAGTTAGTGGCAATTTGGGGGTTGAACTCAGAGAGGAAAGACTTTAGGCTCTAATTTGCTAAAGTGCTTCCCTAAACGCCAAGGAGCGACCTATACCAGACTTTGACCTTTAGTCTACATCATAGCACAAGGCTGTAACCCTCTACCTCTAGCTTCTTGATCCCTGACTGCACTCTCATAGATCTACTCAAGGAAACTAGAAATGGACACGAGAAGACCCCTTAATTGTCGTCTTTCTCTAGATTTAGATTTGTCCTTATAGCTATGCTTTGTGTGTGACCTCTTGGCTTTGGTCTGTAATGGAGGGTTCTCCATATAGCCATATTCCACTGGGGCATTTCTCATAATAACATCCGGATGTGGCACTGCAGAGCAAGGGGAGCCCGGTATACACACACACACACACACACACACACACACACACACACACACACACACACACACACACACACACACACACACACACACACACACACACACACACACACACACACACACACACACACACACACACACACACACACACACACACACACACACACACAGAGCCTCAGCGCCCCATGCTTTTTGGGTTGTGTTAGAGGAGCGGATGAAAGCACTCCTGTCAACACCCAAGCCAAACGAGACAGCGTTTGTTTATTTAAACGAATCCCATTCGCTAGCCTGAACCAGGAAGCAGCAGGTGCCTCGGTCTAATGGCAGGCAGAAACAGTGCAGTTCACAGTGGATAAACAGGTTGGGATGGGGTGAGGGTGGTGGAGGGTAAGAGAAGAGGGTTAGAGGGAAAGCTTATTTTCCCCAAAACAATCACCTCTTGGAAGAGGAATTAGGCCTCCCTGACTAGTTTACTGTCAAATGTGTAAGTCATTTGTTGTTTTTGTTGCTGGTGTTGGTTGTTGTTATATTTTGGCTGCATTGAGAAGGCTGGCCACTGGTGGTGTTGGCAGGCCTGAGGGTGGATAGGGGAACAGTCAGGGGAGGAGGAGAGGGGGAGAGAGGGGTCCTTTGTTGGGTGCAGTTTGGGCTCAAGTCTCCCTTGTGGCTCTGTTGCTCTCCACTGCCCTGGCACTCTGTCCCGTACACATCCTGTCCATGACAGGATAAATGAGCTTTTTCCTTCTATTGTTCCCTTTCTTCCATTTCTCCTCTTTGGTTCTCCCTCTCTTTCTTTGTTTTTTGTTGTTGTTCAATGTCTGAAAGGCAATCACATTGCCTTTACATTAACGCTTCTGTGGCCAAGCCATTAAGGATGATCTGTCACGGCTTTATCCCCAAATATCCTCAACCATTCTTTCCTGGGCTCCACCATAAAACCCAATAACTTTTCCTCTTCCCACTCTTGAAGGATCTCAATTCATTATTTCTAGTTCATCCTGGGACAGCACCACCCTCCATGGGAGATGATGTAACCTATCACCTTAAGCTTATGAAGCTAATAACTGACCTTATTTAAACCTGAAATGTTTCATGTTGATGTTGAGTTGTACAATGTGGCGGAACACTTCTGTGGTTTCTCCCACTCTTAGCTCTTACTCAACGAGCCAGGTGGAACTTGAGGTGTGCCTGGGGGCAGGTAAGCTGAAGGGGAACAGGCGGAGGGAGGGGGTGGGGTGGGGGGTTTCAGGTGACCAATTTTACCTGGGACTGACTCGACACTGTCCAGACATGCAGCGGGGAGAGAGAGAGAGAGAGAGAGAGAGAGAGAGAGAGAGAGAGAGAGAGAGAGAGAGAGAGAGAGAGAGAGAGAGAGAGAGAGAGAGAGAGAGAGAGAGAGAGAGAGAGAGAGAGAGAGAGAGAGAGAGAGAGAGAGAGAGAGAGAGAGAGAGAGAGAGAGAGAGAAAGGTGGATGAGGAAAAAACTTGAAAATACTCCCGCAGAATTTCCCAGAGATCTCTTTGGCCTTTCCCCGTCTCCCTTTTCTCCCTCCTCACTTCTCCTTTATCAGTCCCTATCCTTTTCTTCTCCTCCTCTTTAAACCGTCATCTCCCTGCCTTTCACTAGTCACTTGTTTTCCCCCTTGCCTCTCTCTCTCTCTCTCTCTCTCTCTCTCTCTCTCTCTCTCTCTCTCTCTCTCTCTCTCTCTCTCTCTCTCTCTCTCTCTCTCTCTCTCTCTCTCTTTCTCTTTCACTGAGGTAATTTTTCTGAATTCCATACTGATGAAATTGTTCCTGTAATTGTTGGCCTTGAGAAACAAAACTGAAAAAGTCCCACATACCAAAGAACCGTTGGGTAAATATAGTCGGACAGCCCAGACGTTTTTGCAGCTCTCTCCGCTCACTGGCTTCGTCTGGCGGTGACGGCAGGCCGTTTGCCATTGTCAGTATTTTGGACGTGTGGGGATTAATCTGCTGTTAGATTTGAGTGGTGTTACGGAGGGGGAGAATGCAGACACAGCACTCCCAGTCCAACCCAAACAGGCCTGTCCTCAAACGTAGGGGATGCCCCATTGTCCCATTGTTTGGATACACTGTGTGATGATGGCGGCAGGTAGCCTAGCGGTTAGAGCGTTGGGCCAGTAACTGCTTTGCCCTTGAGCAAGGCAGTTAAGCCTCAACAACTGTTCCCTGGGCACCGATGATGCGGATGTCGATTAAGGCAGCTCCCCGCACCCCGCAATGAGGAAGACACATTTTGGTTGAATGCATTTAGTTAACTGACTAGCTATCCCCTTTCCTTCCCTTATCTGTACTGCTAAAGATGTCTTTAGGCCTTTTGTTCACTTACTAAGACAAAGTAATTATGTGTAGTTGCAGCTGTCAAGGTATTTCGTTTGAAATGTTACCATCTTTTGAAAGGAATGACTACCATGTTTTTCTAAAACAGAGAGCTTCATCATTTTTCATGTGAAACAGCCTCTTATAGTTGGGCTACATGTTTGGCAAGAGTCAGTTTATTAACTGTGGGGGTGGAAGGGGATTGTTTCAAACATGTTTGTTGTCTTTCACTTGGAGGCTGGGAGAGAATGGGTCCAGCGTTTATATTAGTTTCCTTGTAGCATATTTGCATAAAACCAGTTCCATGAGCGCTTTCATATTTGCTCATGACAACACACCTGAAGGTGAATTTCCAATGAGATGGACAATAGGAGTCTGTGAGTCAACACCCAACAGTAACACAACGTTTGCATTAGTACTTTCTCAAACGCTCCCAGCAAACAAACTACTGGCTTCCCAGTTTCCTGTTTTCTCTTTCACACAGGTATTCCATGCTGTTGGTCTTGTAGGCTATATGCTTCAACAGCACAGAGAAGGTTCAGCTCACTGGCAGACAGGCAGGGAAGGGAAAATGAACTCTTCATCACCCGGACCAAGATGCCTTGCAGGCAGCACTGCTCTGCTGAAAGGGGGTGGGGTGGGGGATATTTATGGCTTATTAACAAATGTCCTACTGGACAGTTAGAGTTCCTAGATTTACCTCTCTCTATACTCAGGTTGGGTCCTAAATGGCACCATATTCTCTATATAGTGCACTCCTTTGACCAGAACTCACAAGGGCTTTTTCGGGGAACAGTTTTGCAATCATTCCTGTGACATTGTTTAACAGTTCAGTTCACAGGTAATTATAGCTCTCAGACTGAAACTATGGAAGGTGCTTTTCCTCCAGCGCTACCGTTTCTCCCTCTCTCTCTCTTCCCTCCCTTTGTCCCTCATTCCCCCTGTTTTTGTAATGCCCTGAAATTGAAACTGGTAATGAAATGCCTGCTGTGGCCAAGCGAGGTAAAGAATATCTCAGCATTTGTGTTAATTAGACACAATTCTGATCAAATGGCAGATTATTTCCCATTTTTAAAGATCATCATCCATGCAGCAGGAAATTGGCTTTTAGTGTCATAGAATCGTTGCCCCAATATAATTTACTTCTGAGTGATGAGAAAGCTGTGGAGACTATAGTCTGACACTTCATCCATCTCTCACTCTCTTTCTCTCTTGCTCTCGCTCTCTCTCTATTGCGCTCTCCATCTCTCTCTCTCTTTCTCTCCATCTCTCTCTCTCTCTCTTCTCTCTCTCTCTCTCTCTCTCTCTCTCTCTCTCTCACTCAATTTCAGTTCAATTCAATCCAAGGGGCTTTATTGGCATGGGAAACATATTTTAACATTGCCAAAGCAAGTGAGGTAGATAATATGCAAAAGTGATATAAACAATAAAAATGAACAGTAGACATTACACTCACAGAAGTTCCAAAAGAATAAAAACATTACAAATGTCATATTAGGTATATATACAGTGTTGTAACGATGTACAAATGGTTAAAGTACAAAAGGGAAAATGTATGTCTGTCTCTCTCACGCTCTCTCACGCTCTCTCTCTCGCTAATTCTATGGAATCCACCAACTATCTATAGTGTTAACACATATGTTGCGCCATCCCACGTCCACCCCTCCTGATCCCGGATATACCCTGGTAGTTACAGGTTCTTTCTTTGAAACGATACTCATTCCTCAGTCCTCACCGTATGAACCTCTTTGACTCCACTTCTAGGAAGACTGTCTGTTTAGTTTCCGTCCCTCCTCTTTAAATGCAGGTGGAGCTGTGCTCTAATGGATGGTTAGCATGCTTAATGACAATGGGTGGACCACTGTGACTGGGCCTCATTGCTCACCATTGGCTCTCCTGTTATTGCTTGTCTATCATGTCTTTCCAATGGAAATACAGCTGCCGTGCCTATAGGCCTAGATTTGACTAGGGTTGTGGGGTTAGGGCCTTTCTGTCGGATGTCATTTCTCTGATGTAGTTTCAAGGACATCTGTGTCAGGCAACAAAAAAAACCATACATTTTTTCTTCATTCCTCCCACCCATTCCTTGATGTTATTGGCCGAAAGGTTTTTTTCAAGGTGTTCTGTCTCCTCCATTGAAACAGTAGTATCCTACTCTACTCTACTATGTTACAACGACAGTAAGATGTTATGGGAGTCTTGTGGCCGCAAGGGGACTGTAATGGTCTCTCAAATCAATGTCAGAGGCCGTTTGGATTTAATTAGTGGCCCCAGAGCAGGTTCTACATGTGAATGCATCCACTTAGGGGCCCCTCATTGGATTTTAACATCCACAATGGAAAGACTAAAGCGTCAATCCCAGTAATCCTATATCTACGCTGGCTGGCCTGTCCCCTGGGGGCCATGCTACTCACAGCTCCATACGTTAATGTGTACGTGTGTGGTTTGTGTGTTTGTGTATTTACCATGTATGTGTGTTTTTTAAGTGTGTCTTATAGTGTGTTTTTGCATCCGTGTTTATACGCCTGTGTGTGTGTGTGCGTGAGCGTGCGTGCAGGTGCGTGTGTGTGGCAGGTCTCAGTCTCTTTGCGGGGAGTGAATAGATTGACTCGTGAATTGTGTGTCCCCTGGGTGTTTTTGAGCAGCTTGTTCTCTCTGTTTTGTGGCTTCACAAGAGGCCTGTGTGTGTGGGTGGGATGAGTATGTGTGTTTGTGTATGTGCGTGTGTGTGTGCGCATGGATGGTTGTATGAGTGAACAGCCTGTCTGAGCCTTGCTAATCTCTTGAGCAACAGGGCCTGTGTGCATCTACGTGCACACACGTTAACTACACACCAACGGCTAAAAACATAGTGAATTTTCCCCCCACCTCGTTCACTTGGGGTAATTCCTGTTCCTTCCAAGAAGAGCATCGTGATCATATTGACGATGTGAAATCAACCAAGGTACATTCTATCTTATTCTAAAGTCAGTCAGGAATCACATAGGTAGGCAGGAGGCACAGCTAGATGTGATGACAGAGTTAGGCTACATTGTTAGGGTACCTGTGAGAGATGGAGTATCTACCTGGACAGGACTGTTAGAGGCCCAGGCTGGACAGCTGACTGGCCTTTAGCATTGGGGGGTCTCTCCTCCCCGCTCCTACTCCTCTTCCACTCCTCTCTCTCTGCTTGACCGGTTAAGTGTGAGAGTAACCACAGAGGTTTGGGCTAGCGAGGGTTAGAGGGACCAGGGAAGAAAGGTGGGATTGATGTGATATGAGGGACAGGTCCTGTAGCATCTGGCCATCTGCCCATAAGGTCCCCCAGAGCCGTAATGGACGCCTCCCCCTCCACCCTCCACACTGGCTGAGGACCCATAATGGACACCCCCACCAGCCCTTAGGGGAGCCCCTCTGGGACCCTGTAGTTGGAGGTTTTGCAACTGGATAATGGCTACATTTAAGGCCCCATTCACAGCGCAGGATGGAGCTGGGGACTGAGGAACTTTGGGGTCGTGGGGGGTCGCCGGGCGCTGAACGCCAGCCGGTGGTTAAATCTCTACCGCGACGATGACCACAATCACTCAACCTGCTACCTGTTCGCTGTCGATGTGGAGGTAGGTGTAAAAAGGGGAGGGGTCAGGGGTCAGGTGAGAGGAGTGCAGGTGGTGGTTGGTGGTAGTGGGTTAGGTGGTCTGTGACTCAGATTTAGGTTACCAGCAGGGGAAGTGGCACTATAGAGGGACGCTTGTTCATATTTAGCAAAGCAAACCAAACATGATTCCATCTGAGGGTCGCTGCATTACTGCGTCGGGAACAAGGGGACATAAAGAAAATGAGGAATCTGGGCCCTTTGTGACTTGCAAGATAAAGGGAAGCATAGACACACGCACCCACACACACACACACACACACACACACACACACACACACACACACACACACACACACACACACACACACACACACACACACACACACACACACACACACACACACACACACACACACACACACACACACACACACACACACACACACACACACACACACACACCTACCTGGCGAGGAGAGGACAGGTGTGCTGTAGGGAAAAGGGACTCTGAGAGCAGAGTAAGCTACTGGTAAGTACTGGAATGCTAAAGTCAGCATTGCAGAGAAGTCATTGGTTGATGTGCCTCCTATTTGCTGGAGGGGGACTGCAACATTAACATGACCTATTCTCCTTCCAGTTTTAAACACATGCATGCTTACAGACACACACACACACACACACACACACACACACACACACACACACACACACACACACACACACACACACACACACACACACACACACACACACACACACACACACACACACACACACACACACACACACACACACACACACACACACACACACACACACACACACACACACACACTCCATTCACATACACATTCTGTAGGTCCTCTGGCGCGCACACACACACACACACACACACACACACACACACACACACACACACACACACACACACACACACACGCACACACACACACACACACACTGTGCAGTGTATGGGGACAGATTTTTGGCCCGTGTATATTTGGATAGTTTTCATACAGATGACGGTAGACAGCCTAGTTTTTATAGGGACCATGTCTGTAGAGCACTAATACATTCATTGAATCAAATCTATAATGACCATTAATCCGAATATTTTATTTTTGTGCATGTTCTTTTTTCCTTAAAGCAGAGCCGAGTGTCTGTGGTTTAGTAAGGAACTCCCCTCAGCTGGTTGTCTAGGTCTTAATTGAAAAGAAAACCCCAAAACCAGCAGACACTAGGCCCTCCATGGAATGAGTTTGACACCCCTGCTTTAAAGCAACAATACCCATTTCTCTACAAACTCTCTGGAATGTCTTTAGTAAGAAATGTATTCTAGCTTCTAGCTCCTCGGATTCTGACATTGCTCGTTCTGGTATTTCTTAAATCCTTCATCTTTTAACTTTTTGGTTTGTGTGTGTATTGTTTTGTATTGCTAGATATTACTGCACTGTTTGAGCTAGAAACACAAGCATTGTTGCTACACATGCAATAACGTCTGCAAATCTGTGTAGCGACCAATGCAATGTGATTTGATTTACCACTGCATTGTGTGAATCATACTAGTACATTGTTACAAAAACATATTCTACTACTTACTCGCTCTCCATCACCGCACGCACACACACACACACACACACACACACACACACACACACACACACACACACACACACACACACACACACACACACACACACACACACACACACACACACACACACACACACACACACACACACACACACACACACACACACACACACACACACACACACACACACACACACACACACACACTACATTCAGAGAGAAACATTCCATAAGTGGTGTAACCGATGAGGCAAGATTTGACATGAACAACAGCAGCGAGGCTGAGACAGAGCCTTGTCCTGTAACCGCTGAACAGAACACTTGAACTTTTCTCCCTGTCACAGGCTCACCTCACAAACCGACCCTTCCTCAACACACTCCCCCTAATTCACCCAAACCTATTTTATTTTCTTCTTTAGAAATGTAAAAGGGGAACTGTAGGTAGACTCTTAGAAAGACTCGGGCCCCCGGGCCACTTTAACTCATCACCTCTTCACTTGTCTCTTCACTGAGACGAGTCAGTCAGGTGTGATTGGAGAGGTGAGACAGAGACATACCAATTACAGTATCTGGAACTGGTGCTGTAGAGCACAACACCACTGACTCCGCTGACTCAACACCGCTGACTCAACACCGCTGACTCAACACCGTTGACTCCGCTGACTCAACACCGCTGACTCCACACCGCTGACTCCGCTGACTCAACACCGCTGACTCCGCAGACTCAACACCGCTGACTCCGCTGACTCAAAACCACTGACTCCGCTGACTCAACACCACTGACTCAACACCACTGACACCACTGACTCAACACCACTCTGACTCCGCTGACTCAACACCACTGACTCCGCTGACTCAACAATGCTAACTCCGCTGACTCCGCTGACTCAACACCACTGACTCCGCTGACTCAACACCGCTGACTCCGCTGACTCCGCTGACTCAACGCCACTGACTCCGCTGACTCCGCTGACTCAACACCACTGACTCCGCTGACTCAACAACGCTAACTCCGCTGACTCAACACCACTGACTCCGCTGACTCAACAACGCTAACTCCGCTGACTCAACACCACTGACTCCGCTGACTCAACAACGCTAACTCCGCTGACTCCGCTGACTCAACACCACTGACTCCGCTGACTCAACAACGCTAACTCCGCTGACTCCGCTGACTCAACACCACTGACTCCGCTGACTCAACACCACTGACTCCGCTGACTCAACAACGCTAACTCCGCTGACTCCGCTGACTCAACACCACTGACTCCGCTGACTCAACACCACTGACTCCGCTGACTCAACACCACTGACTCCGCTGACTCAACACCGCTGACAGGAAGGAGTGGGTGTTGGGGCTGAGATTCTTTATTTTATGGTGACTGAAAAGAGCTTGTTAAATAGTAATGAGAAATGATTGTACACGTTTATGTATAATTAAGCAATAAGGTGTGAGGGGTGTGTTATATATGGCCAATATACCACGGCTAAGGGCTGTTCTTACGCACGATACAACGCAGAGTGCCTGGACACAGCCCTTAGCCGTGATATATTGGCCATATACCACAAATCCTGAGGTGCCTTATTGCTGTTATAAACTGGTTACCAATGTAATTAGAGCAGTAAAAATGAATGTTTTGTTATACCTGTGGTATACGGTCTGATATGATTAAAAAATGTTTTTTTATTTTTTTAACCTTTATTTAACCAGGCAAGTCAGTTAAGAACATATTCTTATTTTCAATGATGGCCTGGGAACAGTGGGTTAACTGCCTGTTCAGGGGCAGAACGACAGATCTGTATCTTGTCAGCTCGGGGGTTTGAACTCACAACCTTCCAGTTACTAGTCCAACTCTCTAACCACTGGGCTACGCTGCCGATATACCACGGCTTTCAACCAATCAGCATTCAGGGCTCGAACCACCCAGTCTATAATTACTGTTATACTAAATCATATATATTTTGTTTGTGCTGCAGCTCGTCACCATAGTGGCTTTCACGTCAGTGCCACTGATTTTCACACAAAGGGGGCTTTTGGAGATGAGATTCCTGCCAAAACACACAATATACACTCTATAGCATTGATGTCTCAGATCCTCATTTCCCTCGTCTGAGCACAACGTTATTTTTGTTTTTCCTTAAAAAAAAAACAATCAATCAGTCAATGCTCCTCCCTCCAGAATGTCATGTTAGTGTGTTTTAGAAATGTTGCTTAGCGGCAGTCTTTGCTAGTCTTCCCTCTTGTTTAGCTGACCTCTTCTGGGGCAAGGTGACGCTATCAGCTCCAGGGATCTTATCAGTCGGTGTAATGTGCCATAAGCGATAATGTACCTGAGTGCGGTTTGTCCTTCTCAGGGCGGAGCAGGAGTATCCTGTGGCTTGGTTGGCCAGATGTGCGTGTGACGGAGGTAGATAGATCTACCGATGTGCCAGTCATTTCTGATGATACGCCCCCATAGCCCTGGGGAACAGAAAAAAGCCAAGACATGGTTCTCTGTTTGATAAATATGAGGGAGATTTCATCTCCAAACAAGACTAACATTAGATTTCCGATTACGGGTTCATGTCTGAAGGCAGGCAGCACTAGCTGGTGGAGTGGCTGGTTGCTTCACCATTTTCTGTTCTGTGACAGCTCTGCAAAGTGCTAGGAGAGAGCCTGGGGAAACAGGCTTTATTGAAATGTTTGGTGTTCTGGTCAAACACACTTTATCTTTTGATTAATTAATAAAGTCCATTTGCAGGGCACTGTAATCAGATCTTGAAGCCCTTAACATTGTTTCGTCTCCTTGTGTAAAAAAAACATTTCAGTGTGTGTGGCTGTGTGGCTGTGTGTGTGGCTGTGTGGCTGTGTGTGTGGCTGTGTGGCTGTGTGGCCAAGTGGAATGCACCTCTGCCTGCATCGACAGGTTATTCTGCTCCTATCCAACACTTGACAGACCCGCAGGGCCAGGTCATAGCTCGGTGTGTGTGTGTTTTTTTTCTGTCTGTGTGTTGTATGTGTGTGTGGGAGGGCCTGTCTGTGTGTTGTATGTGTGTGTGGGAGGGCCTGTCTGTGTGTTGTATGTGTGTGTGGGAGGGCTTGTCTGTGTGTTGTATGTGTGTGTGGGAGGGCCTGTCTGTGTGTTGTATGTGTGTGTGGGAGGGCCTGTCTGTGTGTTGTATGTGTGTGTGGGAGGGCCTGTCTGTGTTGTGTTAAACAAACAAATGCATGTAGATGGATGTTTCTTGTACCAATTGCATGATAGCCAAGGGGTCCAACTGACAAAGTAAATTCCTCCAGATCCCTGTAATCTAACAATGAATTGTCTGAGTAAGCGATTGCCATTGGAGGTCTTTTAATATCCAGTTATTTACAATTCCTGAGCCATTACATATTTGTTCATTTATAAAACCTGCAAAGTACCAATGAGTGAGTCAGACCTCCCACAATATATCACACTAGAGCTCTCTCCAGGTAGTTAGTCTATCAAGTGGGGAATTTAACTGTAGAAGGGGAGGGGAACTCTACCCTTTGCTGTTCATGTGTGCGTGTGCGTGTGCGTGTGTGCGTGTGTGTGTGTGTGTGTGTGTGTGTGTGTGTGTGTGTGTGTGTGTGTGTGTGTGTGTGTGTGTGTGTGTGTGTGTGTGTGTGTGTGTGTGTGTGTGTGTGTGTGTGTGTGTGTGTGTGTGCATGTGTGTGTGTGTGTGCGTGTGTGTGTGTGTGTGTTGCGTTGCGTTGCTCTGCATATGTTTCAAGTTTCAAGTTTTAATGTCATGTGCACAGGTACAGTGAAATGCCTCTCTTGCAAGCTCCATACCCAACAATGCAGTAATCAATATCAAAGTAACCCAAAAGGAACATAAAGTGGAACAAACACACAAGGAATAAAAAGAAGAAATAAGAAGAACACAAGAAGGTAAGAAGCGATGTACAAGGTCAGTTCCAGGGTCAGTTCCAGGGTCAGTTCCAGGGTCAGTTCCAGGGTCAGTTCCAGTACCATATTTACAATGTGCAGGGATGCTGAATCGATGGATGTAGATATGTATAGGGGTAAGGTGACTAGGCACCAGGATAAATTAAGAGTGTGTGCGTGTGTGTAGAGTCAGTATATATTTGTGTGCGTGTTATGTGTGTGTTGGAGTGTCAGTGTGCGTGAGTGTGTAGAGTCCTCTGTGCATAGAGACAGTGACATTTTTTTTCAAACAATGCAAGTGTCAACTCAGATAATCCGAGTAGCCATTCTGTTAGCTATTTATCAGTCCTATACCTTGGGGATAGAAGCTATTCAGGAACCTGTTGTTGTCAGACTTTGCACTGGTACCACTTGCTGTGCGGAAGCAGAGAGAACAGTCTATGGTTTGGGTTGCTGGAGTCTTTAATGACTTTCAGGGCCTTCCTTTCACACTGCCTGATATAGAGGTCCTGGATAGCAGGGAGCTCAGCCCCAGTGATGTATTGGGCCATCCGCACCCCACTCTGTAGCGCCATGCGATCGAGGGCGGTGCTGTTGCCATACCAAGCAGTGATGTAGCTCGTCAAGAGGCTCTCAGTGGTGTTGCCGTAGACATTGTTGAGGATCTGAGGACCCATGCCAAATCTTTTCAACGACTGTTTGCGTCTGAGTGGACCATTTTAAGTCCTTAGTGATTTGGACACAGAGGAACTTAAAGCTCTCGTCCACTACAGCTTCGTCGATGTGGATGGGGGTGTGCTCACCACCCCCCGTTTACTGCAGTCCACGATCAGCTCCTTGGTCTTGCTGATGTTGAAGGTGAGGCTGTTGTCCCGGCACCACACTGCCAGGTCACTGACCTCCTCCCTGTAGGCTGTCTCATCATAGTGTGTTATGCCATCTTTCTCCTCATAGTGTTTTATGTCAGGTTTCTCCTCATAGTGTGTTATGTCAGGTTTCTCATCATAGTGTTTTATGTCAGGTTTCTCCTCATAGTGTTTTATGTCAGGTTTCTCATCATAGTGTGTTATGTCAGGTTTCTCATCATAGTGTTTTATGTCAGGTTTCTCCTCATAGTGTTTTATGTCAGGTTTCTCATCATAGTGTTTTATGTCAGGTTTCTCCTCATAGTGTGTTATGTCAGGTTTCTCATCATAGTGTTTTATGTCAGGTTTCTCCTCATAGTGTTTTATGTCAGTTCCCGCTCAGCTCAGTCAAAACTGTTCGCTGCTCTGGCTCCCCAATGGTGGAACAAACTCCCTCACGACGCCAGGACAGCGGAGTCAATCACCACCTTCCGGAGACACCTGAAACCCCACCTCTTTAAGGAATACCTAGGATAGGATAAAGTAATCCTTCTCACCCCCCCTCCCCCCCTTAAAATATTTAGATGCACTATTGTAAAGTGGTTGTTCCACTGGATGTCATAAGGTGAATGCACCAATTTGTAAGTCGCTCTGGATAAGAGCGTCTGCTAAATGACTTAAATGTAAAATGTTAAATGTAATGTCAGGTTTCTCCTCATAGTGTTTTATGTCAGGTTTCTCCTCATAGTGTTTTATGTCAGGTTTCTCCTCATAGTGTTTTATGTCAGGTTTCTCCTCATAGTGTTTTATGTCAGGTTTCTCCTCATAGTGTTTTATGTCAGGTTTCTCATCATAGTGTTTTATGTCAGGTTTCTCCTCATAGTGTTTTATGTCATCTTTCTCCTCATAGTGTGTTATGTCAGGTTTCTCCTCATAGTGTTTTATGTCAGGTTTCTCATCATAGTGTGTTATGTCAGGTTTCTCATCATAGTGTGTTATGTCAGGTTTCTCATCATAGTGTTTTATGTCAGGTTTCTCATCATAGTGTTTTATGTCAGGTTTCTCCTCATAGTGTGTTATGTCAGGTTTCTCATCATAGTGTTTTATGTCAGGTTTCTCCTCATAGTGTGTTATGTCAGGTTTCTCATCATAGTGTGTTATGTCAGGTTTCTCCTCATAGTGTTTTATGTCAGGTTTCTCATCATAGTGTTTTATGTCAGGTTTCTCCTCATAGTGTTTTATGTCAGGTTTCTCATCATAGTGTTTTATGTCAGGTTTCTCATCATAGTGTGTTATGTTAGGTTTCTCATCATAGTGTGTTATGTCAGGTTTCTCCTCATAGTGTGTTATGTCAGGTTTCTCATTATAGTGTGTTATGTCAGGTTTCTCATCATAGTGTGTTATGTCAGGTTTCTCCTCATAGTGTTTTATGTCAGGTTTCTCATCATAGTGTGTTATGTTAGGTTTCTCATCATAGTGTGTTATGTCAGGTTTCTCCTCATAGTGTGTTATGTCAGGTTTCTCATCATAGTGTGTTATGTCAGGTTTCTCATCATAGTGTTTTATGTCAGGTTTCTCATCATAGTGTTTTATGTCAGGTTTCTCATCATAGTGTTTTATGTCAGGTTTCTCATCATAGTGTTTTATGTCAGGTTTCTCATCATAGTGTGTGTCGGTAGGTTTCCCATTGTGTGTTATGTCATCTTTCTAGTCATAGTGTTTTATGTCATCTTTCTAGTCATAGTGTGTTATGTCATCTTTCTCCTCATTGTGTGTTATGTCATCTTTCTCCTCATTGTGTGTTATGTCATCTTTATCCTCATTGTGTGTTATGTCATCTTTCTCTTCATAGTGTGTGTCTGTAGGTTTCCCATTGTGTGTTATGTCATCTTTATCCTCATTGTGTGTTATGTCATCTTTCTCCTCATTGTGTGTTATGTCATCTTTCTCTTCATTGTGTGTGTCGTTAGGTTTTCCATTGTGTGTTATGTCATCTTTATCCTCATTGTGTGTTATGTCATCTTTATCCTCATTGTGTGTTATGTCATCTTTCTCTTCATTGTGTGTGTCGTTAGGTTTTCCATTGTGTGTTATGTCATCTTTCTAGTCATAGTGTGTTATGTCATCTTTCTAGTCATAGTGTGTTATGTCATCTTTCTCCTCATTGTGTGTTATGTCACCTTTCTCCTCATTGTGTGTGTCGTTAGGTTTCCCATTGTGTGTTATGTCACCTTTCTCCTCATAGTGTTTTATGTCAGGTTTCTCATCATAGTGTTTTATGTCAGGTTTCTCCTCATAGTGTTTTATGTCAGGTTTCTCATCATAGTGTTTTATGTCAGGTTTCTCATCATAGTGTTTTATGTCAGGTTTCTCATCATAGTGTGTTATGTTAGGTTTCTCATCATAGTGTGTTATGTCAGGTTTCTCCTCATAGTGTGTTATGTCAGGTTTCTCATTATAGTGTGTTATGTCAGGTTTCTCATCATAGTGTGTTATGTCAGGTTTCTCATCATAGTGTGTTATGTCAGGTTTCTCATCATAGTGTTTTATGTCAGGTTTCTCATCATAGTGTTTTATGTCAGGTTTCTCCTCATAGTGTGTTATGTCAGGTTTCTCATCATAGTGTTTTATGTCAGGTTTCTCCTCATAGTGTGTTATGTCAGGTTTCTCATCATAGTGTGTTATGTCAGGTTTCTCCTCATAGTGTTTTATGTCAGGTTTCTCATCATAGTGTTTTATGTCAGGTTTCTCCTCATAGTGTTTTATGTCAGGTTTCTCATCATAGTGTTTTATGTCAGGTTTCTCATCATAGTGTGTTATGTTAGGTTTCTCATCATAGTGTGTTATGTCAGGTTTCTCCTCATAGTGTGTTATGTCAGGTTTCTCATTATAGTGTGTTATGTCAGGTTTCTCATCATAGTGTGTTATGTCAGGTTTCTCCTCATAGTGTTTTATGTCAGGTTTCTCATCATAGTGTGTTATGTTAGGTTTCTCATCATAGTGTGTTATGTCAGGTTTCTCCTCATAGTGTGTTATGTCAGGTTTCTCATCATAGTGTGTTATGTCAGGTTTCTCATCATAGTGTTTTATGTCAGGTTTCTCATCATAGTGTTTTATGTCAGGTTTCTCATCATAGTGTTTTATGTCAGGTTTCTCATCATAGTGTTTTATGTCAGGTTTCTCATCATAGTGTGTGTCGGTAGGTTTCCCATTGTGTGTTATGTCATCTTTCTAGTCATAGTGTTTTATGTCATCTTTCTAGTCATAGTGTGTTATGTCATCTTTCTCCTCATTGTGTGTTATGTCATCTTTCTCCTCATTGTGTGTTATGTCATCTTTATCCTCATTGTGTGTTATGTCATCTTTCTCTTCATAGTGTGTGTCTGTAGGTTTCCCATTGTGTGTTATGTCATCTTTATCCTCATTGTGTGTTATGTCATCTTTCTCCTCATTGTGTGTTATGTCATCTTTCTCTTCATTGTGTGTGTCGTTAGGTTTTCCATTGTGTGTTATGTCATCTTTATCCTCATTGTGTGTTATGTCATCTTTATCCTCATTGTGTGTTATGTCATCTTTCTCTTCATTGTGTGTGTCGTTAGGTTTTCCATTGTGTGTTATGTCATCTTTCTAGTCATAGTGTGTTATGTCATCTTTCTAGTCATAGTGTGTTATGTCATCTTTCTCCTCATTGTGTGTTATGTCACCTTTCTCCTCATTGTGTGTGTCGTTAGGTTTCCCATTGTGTGTTATGTCACCTTTCTCCTCATAGTGTTTTATGTCAGGTTTCTCCTCATAGTGTGTTATGTCAGGTTTCTCATCATAGTGTTTTATGTCAGGTTTCTCCTCATAGTGTTTTATGTCAGGTTTCTCATCATAGTGTGTTATGTCAGGTTTCTCATCATAGTGTTTTATGTCAGGTTTCTCCTCATAGTGTTTTATGTCAGGTTTCTCATCATAGTGTTTTATGTCAGGTTTCTCCTCATAGTGTGTTATGTCAGGTTTCTCATCATAGTGTTTTATGTCAGGTTTCTCCTCATAGTGTTTTATGTCAGGTTTCTCCTCATAGTGTTTTATGTCAGGTTTCTCCTCATAGTGTGTTATGTCAGGTTTCTCATCATAGTGTTTTATGTCAGGTTTCTCCTCATAGTGTTTTATGTCAGGTTTCTCCTCATAGTGTTTTATGTCAGGTTTCTCCTCATAGTGTTTTATGTCAGGTTTCTCCTCATAGTGTTTTATGTCAGGTTTCTCCTCATAGTGTTTTATGTCAGGTTTCTCCTCATAGTGTTTTATGTCAGGTTTCTCATCATAGTGTTTTATGTCAGGTTTCTCCTCATAGTGTTTTATGTCATCTTTCTCCTCATAGTGTGTTATGTCAGGTTTCTCCTCATAGTGTTTTATGTCAGGTTTCTCATCATAGTGTGTTATGTCAGGTTTCTCATCATAGTGTTTTATGTCAGGTTTCTCCTCATAGTGTTTTATGTCAGGTTTCTCATCATAGTGTTTTATGTCATCTTTCTCATCATAGTGTGTTATGTCAGGTTTCTCATCATAGTGTGTTATGTCAGGTTTCTCATCATAGTGTTTTATGTCAGGTTTCTCCTCATAGTGTTTTATGTCAGGTTTCTCATCATAGTGTGTTATGTCAGGTTTCTCATCATAGTGTGTTATGTCAGGTTTCTCATCATAGTGTTTTATGTCAGGTTTCTCATCATAGTGTTTTATGTCAGGTTTCTCCTCATAGTGTGTTATGTCAGGTTTCTCATCATAGTGTTTTATGTCAGGTTTCTCCTCATAGTGTGTTATGTCAGGTTTCTCATCATAGTGTGTTATGTCAGGTTTCTCCTCATAGTGTTTTATGTCAGGTTTCTCATCATAGTGTTTTATGTCAGGTTTCTCCTCATAGTGTTTTATGTCAGGTTTCTCATCATAGTGTTTTATGTCAGGTTTCTCATCATAGTGTGTTATGTTAGGTTTCTCATCATAGTGTGTTATGTCAGGTTTCTCCTCATAGTGTGTTATGTCAGGTTTCTCATTATAGTGTGTTATGTCAGGTTTCTCATCATAGTGTGTTATGTCAGGTTTCTCCTCATAGTGTTTTATGTCAGGTTTCTCATCATAGTGTGTTATGTTAGGTTTCTCATCATAGTGTGTTATGTCAGGTTTCTCCTCATAGTGTGTTATGTCAGGTTTCTCATCATAGTGTGTTATGTCAGGTTTCTCATCATAGTGTTTTATGTCAGGTTTCTCATCATAGTGTTTTATGTCAGGTTTCTCATCATAGTGTTTTATGTCAGGTTTCTCATCATAGTGTTTTATGTCAGGTTTCTCATCATAGTGTGTGTCGGTAGGTTTCCCATTGTGTGTTATGTCATCTTTCTAGTCATAGTGTTTTATGTCATCTTTCTAGTCATAGTGTG